>NC_043969.1:39412921-39501341 GCF_902148855.1 Sphaeramia orbicularis
TCAGAATGTGCTTAATTGCTCTGTATCGTGATTTGGGTGTGAATTGTATCGCATTGCATCACGTATCTTTAATATATCGGATCGGAGATGCTGTATCGAGATGTGTATCATATCAGCCTTACAACTAAGATTCCCAACCCTAGTCCCAATATTTATGTCCATATAAACATCAATATTTTCTTAAAGTTTAATGGGAGAGTTTTCCTCATGAGTGAGATGTGAAGAAAGTAGATGGTTAGTTGTGGTGGAAAATTATTATTTATAGTCAGAGCATGAAACAAATGTTAGCAATTTAGAGGTAGAACATTTAAAATCATAGTCATTGATAAAAACAAGCAAACAAAAGAGTGAATGTTGAGAGAAATCATCTCTGAGGCATTTTGGAAGCAAAGATAACAATTTAAACCAAACTAACAATTGCAATACAATGATATTTATCCCAAAATAAAACTATATTATGATATTTGTCATTATTTTTTTGTATCCCAGACCCCTGTTAGAAAAGAAAGACCTGAATTCAACGTGTCCCAGTACTTTTGTCCATATGTGCATCTGACTGTCTGCCTGTCGCTGGTGAACAGGCGGCTGCCGTGGACCTTCTGGTGCCAGGAGTTGGAGAGCTGTGTGGAGGCTCGCTGAGGGAGGAGAGGCTGCATCTGCTCCAATCGAGGCTGGAACAGTAAGACCAGGCTGATGGGGGGGGGGGGGGGGGGGGGGGGGGGGGGCTTGATTTAGACCAGAACCGTCACTATGTGCTTTAGTCGCTATAAATGCCTGCTTTCATTTACTGAAGATGCAGCTCAAAAAAAAAAAAAAAAAAACAGCACCCCGTCACAACCTCATCTGAATGATCTTCTTCAGGTTCTTAAAGCCTCTGCTGCAGCTTTTCAGTGATAGGAAGAAGATGTATTTAGTATTTAGTTCCCCCGGAGATGCACCATGACTTACTGAGCCTGAAAAAACACTCATATTGAATATTGAATAGAATTACACTCGCTTATCCATAGGGATGGGAATTGAGAACCAGCTCTTTTTGAGAACCGGTTCCCAGTAGCTCGATTCCTTGGAATCGTTTACCTGCCTGCTTTACGATTCTGCTTATCGATTCCGCTGTCGTTGTGCATGCACGATGACGTCACACGTACGCTGCATTGTTTTGGTCAGAACGTAGCCAACATGTTGGTGAGGCAGAAACGGTCTAAACAGACGACACCAGGTCCACCGGAACACTGTCAAAGCTTCCTTGTCTTCAAAAGGGTGGAATCCCTCCAATATCCTCAAACTTTTGTCCACAGCATGTGAATCATTTACAGGAATGTCACGTATTTGATACTCAGCGGCACTTGTGAATGTAGCGGCAGAGTGAACACCGGGCTGGTTCTGGTGTGGGCAACAAATGTCGTAACTCGTCAAATACAAGTTTGCAAAGGTAAGAAGGGAAAGGAAATGAGGTGCACAACAACGGGAGACAAGCTGAGCCAAGTCGAACCGGTTCCACGTAGTAGAAATGCGGCAATAGAGGAATTAGTAAAGAGTCTTTAGTTTCACTTTCACTGCACCCCCCCCCAACCGGCATCATCTGTTATTATTGGTCCATACTGTATATGTTATATTTTCTGTGCAGAGATGGAAATATAAAAGACAGTTAATGCAAACACACCCGTTTGTACTCTTTTATTCCCTCACCCAATGAGAATCGATAAGGAATGGGATCGATAAGCAATATCAATAATGGAATCGGAATAGTTAAATTCTTAACGATTCCCATCCCTACTTATACATCGAAATTGAGATGCTATACTAAGACCCTGCAACAGTAAATGAAGAGAACAGGATGAATATAAATAGAAAACACACAGTTCCACTATATACGACAGTAAAGTATCTGCAGCCCGGCTCTCACACCCACACACTCACATCCAGATACAGTAACATGAACCACCACATGTTCCATGGGAATAGAAAGTTTACTGTGAATGCTTCAGAAGAAACATCAGAAATCTGTGTGTTTCACATGCAAAAAACGATACTGCACTGATATATCAACAGAAAATTTATTGCTATTGGCCCATATCTGTGTTGGATGTAAGATAAGAAATAGTTTTTGAACTCCCAAATGATTTTTTTTTCTACATTCAACCATTCTTAGGTGTTTTTTTACATTACACTGCAAAAATCTAAATCTTACCAAGTGTATATTTCTCATTTCTAGTCCAAATGTCTCATCACACTTAAAATAAGACAAAATCACCTAAAGAGTAACTTTTCAGTGAGATATAAGAACTTATTTTTAGATAATAGATCTGGAAAATGTTATTTCAAGAAAGCTTACCAAGATAATTTTCACTTGTTCCATTGGCAGATTTTTTGCTTGAATTAAGCCAAAAAAAACCAACCTTGAATTAAGCAAAAAAAAAAAATCTTGAATTAAGCAAAAAACAATCTACAAGTGGAACAGGTGAAAATTATCTTGGTAAGATTTCTTGAAATAAGATTTTCAAGATCTGTTGTCTAAAAATAAGTTCTTACATCTCACTGAAAAGAGTTACTCTTTAAGTGATTATGTCTTATTTTAAGTGTGATGAGACATTTTGACTAGAAATGAGAAAAATACACTTAGTAAGAGTTAGATTTTTGCAGTGTATGTTCTGACTTTTGCATATTTCAGTGAAAATCAGGTTGAAAACAAGGGATGGTCTAATAATTTATTCCTATGACTGTATTTCATTGACTGGTCGTATAGATTTTTATAAAAGTTCAGAGTAAATTCAAAGGTTATTATATAGAAACAGATAAAACTGAAGAAAAAGAATCTGATTAAAGTCGTCATATTTCAAGAATAAAGCCATAATGTTACAAGAATAACATCGTAAGAGAAATATCCTAATTTTTAACAATAAAGTAGTATCCACTCGTCAAATAATGGAGAACTTGGAACATTTTGTGGTTTTGTTTTCCTTTGGGGTTTACCCACAGCAAAATACTGAACCTATTAGCCCCGCCCACTATCAATGCATTAGCATTAGTCGTCCGGTTCAACACAAGTGAAACTTGCTGCTTCGCAATAAGCGTAAACTCTGTCATCAACAAGGCTTGAGGCTTACAATTTCTAAATTACGACTTTTTATAGCACTATTGCAAATTTATTTTCAAAATATTATGACTTTAATCTCATTGAAATACAACATTATTTTCATTATATTACGAGTTTTTTTGAACTACGACTTTATTCTCATAATATTATGGTTTTATTCTCGAAATATTACTTCTTTAATCTCATAAAAGTGCAATATTATTTTGGTTAAATTATGAGTTTTTTTTTTTTTTTTTTAAACTATGACTTTATTCTCATAATATTATGGTTTTATTCTTGAAATATTACGACTTTAATCTCATAAAAGTACAACATTATTTTCGTTAAATTATGAGTTTTTTTTGTTAATCTATGACTTTATTCTCATAATATTATGGTTTTATTCTCGAAATATTATGACTTTAATCTCATAAAAGTACAACATTATTTTGGTTAAATTATGAGTTTTTTTTTTTAACTATGACTTTATTCTCATAATATTATTGCTTTATTCTTGAAATATTACGACTTTAATCTCATACAAGTACATTATTTTCGTTAAATTATGCATGTTTTTAAAACTAATCTCCTAAAATTATGTCTCTTTTTGTATTCAACTTTATTCTCCTAAAATTACGGGTTTTATCTTGATATTTTACGACTTTATTCTTGTCGTGACTAATGTTTTTATTTTCTTATGTGGCCTTAACACGCTATCGTCCTATCGCGTGCAGCAGTAGATAAAAATAATATGCTATGAGTCTAAATATGTGCAAAGTGTTGCAATCTTGCTCATGTTTCCTGACATTTTGCCCACATTTGAACAGGAAGGAAGATTAGGTCACTGCTAAAAAGAAAAAAAAAAGAAACATGAGCGCAATGATGTGAATTTATCTGTTATTTTAATCCTAATATGGAACACACAAGTTACGATCCTTGACCTTCAGATACAAATGGATTTTGTTGTTTGTTCAAAGATGTGAGATGTAAAAAAAATACTGAAGTTTTATGTAAATTGACCAAACACTAACATCAGTCTTTGTATTTTCCAGGGTTGGATTAGAAGACATTTACAGCTGGTAAAAAAACCCAAACACACATGAACATTTTCAGTGTTTACAGACTCCTCTGACCCCCCTCTGGTTTAACACCGTCCTGTTTTGTTCACAGGTATCTGGATCTGAGGCGTTTCGGTTCGGTGCCTCACGGCGGCTTCGGGCTGGGATTTGAACGATATTTGCAGTGCATTCTGGGAGTCGACAACATAAAAGACGTCATTCCTTTTCCTAGATTTTCCCGTTCGTGTCTTCTCTAAAACTGAAGTCTGTCAGGAGAATGAATAAAACATGTTTTTTTCGGTATTTACTGGTGTTTTCTCGTCTCTTTAAGCTCTCCACCTCTCACATTTTCTACAAATACATATATATATTTTTTTACATTTATGATAGATTTAATTTCTAGTGAGGTAATAATGCTGATATGTACAAATATATAGTGTAAATACTAACTGGATAACACCTTAAATACAGCTCAAAGTTCATATGCACCTGGTGATTAATACAAAACATGCATAGAGTCAATTTATTTGATCAGTAAGATAAGATAAACCTTTATTAGTCAAACCACAGGGAAATAATTGAGGTTTTACTGTCCGATGATAATGAAAAAAAGTCAAAAAATAAATAAATAAGATTATTCCCCTGCAGACCTTTCCAGAATACAACCTGAGTACTTTTTGTAATAAATTTCTTATAAATGTGCTTCTCCAGTCATCGGTCTCATTGTTTTTATAAAGACAGTATTTTTCAACCATGTTTTATCATGTAGACGGAAAACAAATTAAAATCATAAATCACCCATAATCCAGATTTATGTTTGGCCACTTTAACCTGCTGTCAGAGTGAAACATAAAACAGACAAAATGGAACAATCGTGAAAAGAATGACAATATCCATCCATTTTAAAAGAGAAAATCGACATGGAATCCTCATTATGATACAGAAGATTAAAAAATGGACTTAAACTCATATATTGGGCTGATTAATGTTATGTTTTTTTTTAAACTTGTTTTTTTTTATATTCAAAATAAAAACAATAAAATACATAAATGCCCTTTTATGTTGTGGGTTTTGTTTTTGTTTTCCTTTTTGTCTTTTTTTTTTCACTTTGTTTTTTCTTTTTTGTAAATGACTGAAAATATGATAAAACCAATAAAAACTTATGGACTTTAAAATCTTGGGCTCATTAATGTTTTTGTTTTTTTTTTAATCTAAATAAAAACAATAAAAAAAAAATAAATGCACTTTTAAGTTGTGGGTTTTGTTTTTGTTTTCCTTTTTTGTCTTTTTTTTCCCACTGTTTTTTCTTTTTTGTAAATGACTGAAAATATGATAAAAAAAAATAAAAACTTATGGACTTTAATTTATATCTTGGGCTCATTAATGTTTTTTTTTTTTTAGGTTTTTTCCCTGTTTTTTTTTTTTTTTTTTTTTTTTAATATTTGAAATAAAACAAATAAATGCACTTTTAAATTGTGGGTTTTGTTTTTTGTTTTCCTTTTTGTCTTTTTTTTCCACTTTGTTTCTTCCTTTTTGTAAATGACTGAAAATAGGATAAAACCAATACAAACTTATGGACTTTAACTTATATCTTGGGCTCACTAATGTTTTGTTGTTTTCTTTTTTTGTAATATTCAAAATAAAAACAATAAAAAATAAATAAATGCACTTTTGAGTTGTGAGTTTTGTTTTTTGTTTTCCTTTTTGTCGTTTTTTTCCCCACTTTGTTTCTTCCTTTTTGTAAATGACTGAAAATAGGATAAAACCAATACAAATTTATGGACTTTAACTTATATCTTGGGCTCATTAATGTTTGGGTTTTTTCTTTTTTTTTTTTTTTTTTAGGTTTTTTTCCCTGTTTTTTTTTTTTTTTTTTTTTATAATATTTGAAATAACAAAACAAATAAATGCACTTTTATGTTGTGGGTTTTGTTTTTTGTTTTCCTTATGATAAAACCAATAAAAACTTATGGACTTTAACTTATGTCTTGGGCTCACTAATTTTTTTTTTTTTTTTTTTGTAATATTCAAAATAAAAACAATAAAAAATAAATAAATGCACTTTTAAGTTGTGGGTTTTGTTTTTTGTTTTGGTCTTTTTTTCACTTTGTTTTTTGTAAATGACTGAAAATATGATAAAACCAATAAAAACTTATGGACTTTAATTTATATCTTGGGCTCATTAATATTTTTTATTTTATTTTTTTAAATATTTGAAATAACAAAACAAATAAATGCACTTTTAAGTTGTGGGTTTTGTTTTTTGTTTTCCTTATGATAAAACCAATAAAAACTTACGGACTTTAACTTATATCTTGGGCTCACTAATGTTTTGTTTATTTTTTTTTGTAATATTCAAAATAAAAACAATAAAAAATAAATAAATGCACTTTTAAGTTATGGGTTTTGGTTTTTTTTGTTTTCCTTTTTGTAAATGACTGACATTATGATAAAACCAATAAAAATTTAAATGACAAATAAATAAATAAATTAGACTAAACCTTTTCACCTTGTCACTCCAAAAAAAAAAAAGTCCATTCATTCAATCATCCACAAGATGGTGCGTTTTCCCATCTGACCACACTGGTGAAAATGGAATTCTTTATTGTGGCCAATGGCTGCAGCAGTGATTTTAATAGTTTTATGTTTCCATTAAAACACAACAGATGACTTGGGAAAGTTATCCACAGGAAGCGACGACTTGTATTCACTGAGTTCCGTGCGTAATTTGGCATTTTACGCATCACCTTATAAACTAAATGGATGTATTTTTACATTTGAGGACACACTCGGTGACATAAACACGTGTTTTGCTTGTCATTATACAAATACTAGTCTTTATTTGTGTTTCTTGAGGGTTTTTGGAGTCGTGTTTGGGGTCTTTGGAAGCGCTTTAAGCCGTGCGCTACTCCCCATCCTCTTCGTCCCGGCGCAGCCCATCCCTCCCTCTCTCCGTCCCCCTCCCTCCCTCGGCTCGGTGGGCGTGGTATGAGTTGGGAAAACAAACTGCAGACACCCTGAGATACTTCCTCACCCTGCATCAGTGCAGTTTCCCCGCGGCTTGTCGTCTGCTGCCCGTGCGTAAAACCAAAAACAATCCAAACACAGAAGAGTCGCGGTGTTTCTTTTCCTCCGGTCCTTTTTTTTTTTTTTTTTTTTTTTTTTTTTTTACTCGCCTCTTGCGCGCTGGTTGTTGCGCATTAGTAGGAGCGTTTGGACACATCTATCTGTGTGGAAAAGGCACCCTGCTTTCTTTGTTTTTTTTTTTTTTTTTTTTTTAATCCAATGGGGGGAGCGGACGGCGTGGGCACCAAGGAGAGCCAGACGCCGACAACTGAGTGAAAAAAAAAAGGGGCAAACCTTCTGGAGCCGCCATGTACTACTACTACAACTACTACTACTACTACTACTTGTACTACTAGTACTAGTACTGGTGACAGACGGCAGTTGAAGAGCAGAGAGCAAACAGTGACAAACATGAGCGGTGGAGAAATCATCTTCCAAGGCTGGCTGAGAAAGTCCCCACCAGAGAAGAAACTGAGGAGATATGTAAGTCCACGCAAAAAAACAAAAGGAAAAAAAAACAAAACAAAAAAACTTTGGTGCAGCTTCTTTTTACGCGTTTCCGTCCTTTCTCTCCAAATGTCACCTTTTGTCTCCAGAAAAGCGCACGCGTGTAAAGTTTATCCAAGCAGGTGCATCCCTCTACTGTCTCTTCTTCTTCTTCTTCTTCTTCTTTTTAAACAATCTGTCATATTGAAACATAATCTCAGTCTGTTCGGACGCAAACTGTCAGTTTTTCTTGCGCTAGGCCACCCACTGTGGGCTCCTGTGACCACATGGATGCGCCTAAGTCTGTGTTAATACCCGACAGCTGTCTATAATTTTGACTAAACACCTCTCAGACTACACACACACACATACACACACATGCACACATACATACATGAACTCCCATTTGGGTTTTATCTGATCAGGATGAGGTAATGTCTCCTGGATGCGTGGATGTGACCGGTTTTCATGTTGGTGTCATAGGAATAGTGAGAACTGCACAACACTTAAAAGGAGAGAGTGGAAGAGTGGAGGTGGGGTGAGTTTCCTGGGTGCTTTGGCAGTAGGGCAGTGTATTGACAAGAATCTGACAATATGATACAAATCACAATACAAGGATCACGATATCATATATCACGATACTGTTAAAAAAGCATATAACATAGACAATATAACATTAGATCCTGTTGGGCTCAGATAAACATGTGTGCAGATTTCTGCTGTAATCCAATTCTTCTAGGAAATTATCATTAAAAAAAAAAAAAAAAAGAAACAAAAAAATGGCCTTTTTTTAATAGTATCATGACATATCGTGATGTATCGTATCGTGATCCTAGTATTGTGATTTGTATCGTATCGCTGGATTCTTGCCGATACACAGCCCTAATCCCAATACTGTTAAAAAAAGCAATTTTTTGTTTGTTTCTTTTTTAAAAATGACTATTTCCTGGAAGAATGGAACGACACCAGAAATCTGCACAAATACTAAACACATTTTTATTTGATCCCAACAGGATCTAATGCTATATCACAAACTGTTCCTGTGTTCAAACTTAAATTGTTTTACAGACGTTACAGTTTAAGATCCTGCTCAAATGTTCATATTGTATTAGTTCAGAACTAACATCATAACTTTATTTTAACTCAACCCCAACAAAGGAACTACCATTATTGAATAAGAGTGTTAAATAATAATGAATAAAATATAAACAAAAATGAACCTCCACAATTTGAATAAATACCTAAAAATATCGATACAGTACTTTTTAATATCAATACCGTATTGTGAAATGAAATATCGCGATATATTGCAGAACCGATATTTTCTTACACCCCTGTTTGGCGGGGGGGTAAAGTCTCCTGGATGCGTGGATGTGACCGGTTTTCATGTTGGTGTCATAGGAATAGTGAGAACTGCACAACACTTAAAAGGAGAGAGTGGAAGAGTGGAGGTGGGGTGAGTTTCCTGGGTGCTTTGGCAGTAGGGTAGTGTATTGACAAGAATCTGACAATATGATACAAATCACAATACAAGGATCACGATACCATATATCACGATATATCACGATACTGTTAAAAAAGCATATAACATAGACAATATAACATTAGATCCTGTTGGGCTCAGATAAAAATGTGTGCAGATTTCTGCTGTAATCCAATTCTTCTAGGAAATTATCATTAAAAAAAAAAAAAAGAAACAAAAAAATGGCCTTTTTTTAATAGTATCATGACATATCATGACGTATCGTATCGTGATCCTAGTATTGTGATTTGTATCGTATCGCTGGATTCTTGCCGATACACAGCCCTAATCCTAATACTGTTAAAAAAGCAATTTTTTGTTTGTTTCTTTTTTAAAATGATTATTTCCTGGAAGAATGGAACTACACCTGAAATCTGCACAAATACTAAACACATTTTTATTTGATCCCAACAGGATCTAATGCTATATCACAAACTGTTCCTGTGTTCAAACTTAAATTCCGTTTTACAGACGTTACAGTTTAAGATCCTGTTCAAATGTTCATATTCTATCAGTTCAGAACTAACATCATAACTTTATTTTAACGCAACCCCAACAAAGGAACTAACACTATTTAATAAAAGAGTGTTAAGTAACAATAAATAAAATATAAACAAAAAAACAAAAATGGACCTCCGCCATATCTGCATTTGAATAAATACCTAAAAATATCGATACAGTTCTTTTTAACCCCTTCATGCATAGTGGTCAGTAGAGTGGACAGCTATTCAAAAGCTGTTCTTCTGTATATTTACCTCCGCCAAGGAGGTTATGTTTTTGCCAGGGTTTATCTGTTTGTTTGTCTGTTTGTTTGTTTGTTTGTTTGTTTGTCTGTCCGTTAGTGTGCAACATAACTCAAAAAGTTATGGACAGATTTGGATGAAATTTTCAGGGTTTGTTGGAAATGGGATAAGGAAGAAATGATTAAATTTTGGTGGTGATCGGGGGTGGGGGGGCCCACGGGGGGGGCCACTGATCAGCCTTGGCACAGTGGACCAGCCAGCACAGTGGACGCTTGAACATGATCCCATACACTGTCACCTATTGGACAGTCATGGGAAGTGCTTTCTTTTTTTTAACTCGTAACCAAGATGGCTGACAGGAAGTCAGAAATGCTGAACATCCCAGGAATATCTGGTAAATCTTTCTATATCAGGACACCCCTGAAGGTAGAACAAATATGCTTGCATCAAGTAACATCTAAGGATTAATATCAGTGTTAAAAATTCCAGATATTTATTTTATATTGGAAGACATTTGCAATTAATCATGTCCGCTAAATTGATGCCATGCATCACTGGCTGTTTTTCAACTGCAATTCATATCATTAGAAAAACTTTGCGGTTCTTGTTAAATCATTTGATCTGCAGTAACATGTTTTAGAGCAAATCAATTGCTAATTGTTCTTAGAGTGTAATTAAAAGTTGTTGTTTTTTCTTGTGCATAATATCTTGGTTAAGTGAGTAACAACTAGTATTAGAATGTGTTAAAATGTGAGAAAACATCAGATTAGTAGCATTAAAAATGTTTAATTGCATAGTCTTCCCACAGTATATGATTTTCTGATGTTGTTAAATACGTATTTCTTTGCTTCAAAAGTTAACAGTATGATGGACATTTTGTAACGCCGTGAAAAATAGGTTCATAAATAAAATATTAAAATTGCAATTGCATTTTTTTACATGCCTAAAGAGGAATAAAAACACTCCGGAAAAAAAGTCTCGACTAAGGTTCTCATAATACATGCATGAAAGGGTTAATATCAATACCGTATTGTGAAATTAAATATCGCGATATATTGCAGAACTGATATTTTCTTACACCTCTATTTCGCGGGGGGGGTTGGGGTTGGAGTGGGGGTTGGGGTGGGGGGGGCAGCCACAAATCAGATAATAGGATTTATGGAGGCAGATAGAACCATGAGACAATCTCCTATAAATACAGCTGTCCACTGTTTATGTATGGTGTTGCATTACTAGGCCTCTCCATGTTCCTACTAGCTGACTTTGCCATGATGTCATCACACTGTTTCATCTGGAAATCCATCCTTGAATGTCTTCAAATGCCCCCCCCCGCACCCCTCCTCCCACCTCTACTCCTCTTCTCCCCCACCACTACCTCCTCCTGTCATTTCCTCATTGTCTTCCACTTAAAGCCGGCTAATGTTTACACAGAGACCACCATGGTCAGTACGGAACAGCAGCTGCGAGCGTACAGAGGAAAAACTTGCTTGGTTCATAACAGTACTGTATAAACAACAAGAGAAGAAGAAGAAAAAAAAAAAACACTCTCACAAGACATAATGGAGCTAACATAATGGCCTTCCTCAGGCAACAGAGCAGGAGGAGGTTCGGACTTTTTCAGCCTCATTCTCACCCTTAGCGAGTAAACCTAGAAACAAGTTCATACATACATGCAAACACGGACGTAGTTTGAGACAGAAACCAGTGTCATGAGATAGAGCGTCCACAACAGGCGAGACTTGTGAATGCGATAATCTGTCCATCTCAAATTCCTTCCAGTTAAAGTCAGGCTACGGACAATCGGAGCCATTAACTCACCAGTATTGCTGTCATCTGACATCGTTGACATCCTAATGAGAGTGATATTTTCAGATGCTCCTCGTGCGTACGCTCATGAAGGTGTGTTACGCTCCAGAAATGTCAAACGGGAATGTGATGGGTCAGTGGATGGGAGCGAGGAATGTAAAAGGGTCACCGGAAGATTTGCGGGCGCTCGTGGGAAGTTTGCGCTGGGATCTACAGTCGCGGAAAAAATTATTAGACCAGGATCAAAATACAGTATTCAAAATCTCTCTGATGGGACATTTTAGAGATAATTTGACAGATTATTGTTGCTAAATGACCCACATTTTTACTTTTAAACTCATTTTTGCTTTAGTTGGACCATAAGGGATTATCCAAAACAAGGAGCTACTTTATATTGAAATTTATGTTGTTATGGCAATCAATTAAAGAAGAATGAAGAATTGCCTTTATTGTCATTTGACAGTACAGAGTACATCAAACGAAACTGAGTTCAATGATTAGGGACATCGGGCCGTTGCTCCTACTACAGCGCTACCATAAAACCCTTTCTTTGAAAATTGCAGTGAAGAACAGAAGATAATGCAAAGCACAAACAGAAGACATCATACAGTTTTCACACAGTACACGTGGACACATGCTGGAATTTTTTCATGGATTTGAAAAGGAATTGGGATACAGCGTGAACATTAGGCAGACAGCAGACGTGAAAAAAAAAGTTCATTACTGTGTTTTGACCTACCATCAAAAGTCATCAAAAACAATGGTTAAGCAATCCAGTACTAACTCCTGTGTGTATCATGTGACTAAAACAGACAGAAAAGAAAACATGAAATGCATAAAAGCACTGTTTTTGTCAGTACAATGCCATAGATATTGACGGAAGAACTGAAATGATTTTGGTTATTATCAAGAAAACATGTTAAATGGATAGATATCAGCTCTGAAATTAAACTACTATGAACTATTTTTGTTGTTATCATTATATTTGTCCAAACAAATGCACCTTTAGTTGTACCAGGCATTATTTTGTGTTTCCCTGAGATCCAAACATTCAAAAACGTATCATGGATTGTGCCATAAATCTGCATTTTTATGAACAAAAACGGTCAAAAACATATTTTTATGTGTTTAATTGTTGGATCCTTCACATCTTTATAGTCTGTAGTCAGTCTATAACTCTAGAATACCGTAGTCTGGTGATCGATAAACGGATGATTCCTTGTTTATAAATGAGTTTTCCTTGACCTGATGGGAAAGTGAATTTCCTCCTGTGGATCAGTAATGTTTATCTGTGTCTCTATCTGTATTGCTACATTGTTTTTGTCTTTTTACTTCATCTCATTTGCGTTTTAAGGTCAACATTTATAAACTGAACCAGAGAAAACCTGAAAATGCATTCACATACAGTTGCGGAAAAAATGATTAGACCATCAAAAGTCATCACAAACAATGGTTATGCAATCAGGTACTAACTCCTGTGTGTATCATGTGACTAAAACAGACAGAAAAGAAAACATGGAATGTCTAAAAGCACTGTTTTTGTCAGTACAATGCCACAGATATTGACGGAAGAACTGAAGTGATTTTGGTTATTATCAAGAAAACATGGAAAATGGATAGATATCAGCTCTGAAATTAAACTATTATGAGCTATTTTTGTTGTTTTCATTATATTTGTCCAAACAAATGTACCTTTAGTTGTACCAGGCATTAAAATGAACAAGAAATTGAAGAAAACACGAGGTGGTCTAATAACTTTTTCTGCGACTGTAGATCAGTGGTTCTGAACTGGTCTACCTTCAGGATAGAGATGTAATGAGCAGAGATTTTGGTTTTACGATTGTTGTCAGAGAAATAATCGTGGTTTCACAATTACTGCCCTTATTTTGTGCATATTCATTTCAAAACAGTACTCATTAAGGCTGTCACTAGTCGCTTTTCCATTGGACATACGTATGTGCAAAACTTTATCGATATTTACTAAATGTTGAAAAAACAGAAGTGCTTAATGTCGGGTTTTCCATTAAATCAAAAATATGATGATTTGTTTCTTTATTATTGCAAGATGACACGAGAAGTCTTTCCGTAAACATGGTGACGAACATAAATATCACTTTGATTTACAGATATATTCATTGTTATTATATTTTACTCCTCTATCCCCTTCTAAATTAAAAAATGATTCAGTTTCCTGGTGTGTCCACACATACCGCACCATGTTTCTTTTAAAACTCTTCTTCTTCGCTTGTTGTCTGTCAGCATCCATTTTTATTTTAATTGACATGACTCTAGTTGCGAAAAAAGATCTCTCCATTGCCGTTTTGCGTGATATACCATTTGCCTGAAAAACCACTTCTTGCCAGCGCAAAAACTTTTAATCGAAAAATGAGTTTTTCCGTTTTTCCATTAGGCAAATTTTAATGCACAAGTTATATTTGTGCAATTTGAGGGTCAATAGAAAAGTGACGACTTTTTATTCAAACTTCGGACATTCGTTCAAGCATGAGGTGAAAAGTTCAAATAGGAACTGTGATTACCTGTTGGAATGTGGGGTGGAGTCTCTACAGACAAATCAGACTATTTTATGTAGTTCGCCTTGTGATCAAACACAGTGTGTTTACTGCAGCAATTCACAGGTTCACCCTCCTGAAACTTGTATGACAGTCTGAACTGGAAGAGAATGGCCTAACTCCACCAAAGCTAGGCAGACAGATAGTAGTGAATGGGTTGGACAACGGTAGCACTGGTCTGCAATTTTTTAGAAATGATTTGCTTCAGAGATTAAATGTGCTAAATGTTACGTATTTTAATAAGATTAATTGGAAAATAAATGACAAAAGTGCCGGTTTGCTGATTTCAAGGTATATGATTAAGTGTTATTGCACATATATATTGGTTTATGTACATTTACAGGGTGGGGAAGCAAAATTTACAATGAACATTTAGTTGTTTTTTCTCAGCAGGCACTACGTCAATTGTTTTGAAACCAAACATATATTGATGTCATAATCATACCTAACACTATTATCCATACCTTTTCAGAAACATTTGCCCATATGAGTAATCAGGAAAGCAAACGTCAAAGAGTGTGTGATTTGCTGAATGCACTCGTCACACCAAAGGAGATTTCAAAAATAGTTGGAGTGTCCATAAAGACTGTTTATAATGGAAAGAAGAGAATGACTATGAGCAAAACTATTAGGAGAAAGTCTGGAAGATACTATTAAAGAAGAATGGGAGAAGTTGTCACCCGAATATTTGAGGAACACTTGCGCAAGTTTCAGGAAGCGTGTGAAGGCAGTTATTGAGAAAGAAGGAGGACACATAGAATAAAAACATTTTCTATTATGTCCATTTTCTTGTGGCAAATAAATTCTCATGACTTTCAATAAACTAACTGGTCATACACTGTCTTTCAATCCCTGCCTCAAAATATTGTAAATTTTGCTTCCCCACCCTGTATATAATAGTTTTTATAAATCTTCCACTAAATAGAACCTGTAAAGTGAATGTATTCTAATGTGCAGACAGTGTTTTGAAGTAGATCTTGTAGCTCTGAGACAAATATTCCTTTTGACTCAAACCCATTCTCTCGTTAATTCTTGAATTTCACATTTTGACCCAAGGCTGTATCTTGGAAAGTTCAGCCAACCAGCATTTTCGACTTGATTTTTCTTTATTGGTGACTCTCATGTGGTAAAATTTCTTTACTTTTATTCCGGAAGCACTTTCCTTGTAGACCAGTGTAGTCTGAAGCTGTGTAGATGACGGTAGCGAACGCAAATTGTGGAAATGAAAGTGAGCTCGTATTGAAAATATATTTACGGTCAAGACAATGCTGTGGGGGCAGCTGTGGCCTAGATGGCTGGAGAGTCTGCTGGGGGGTGCTTGTGATTGATGGGTCACCGGTTCAGTTCTCTAGACTGGCGGAGAGTTGTTGGCTGATGTGCCCTTGAGCAAGGCACTTAACTCCCCATTTACTCCCCAGGCACCTGATACGGTGCGCCCACTGCTCCTGGGATGCAGTGTGTGATACATGGTGCATAGTGATGGGTTAACCCTCTGGTATCCCGTCCAGTAAGGCCCTTACTAAGCACCAAGTGTGCCTTTTTGGCACACTTGTGGAATAATGTAAAAAAAAATTTCATACAGTTTGTTTTTAATTGTTTTACACTTTTTTCTATTTCATCAACTTGAGCTGTAAATAAAAATACCAAATACTCAATAATTGTCACATTTTTTAACCCTTTAAATGCTGTTTGTAATGTAAACAAACCATTTTTGTGGATGCAAAAAAACACAAAAAATTAATTTTTTTCAATATACTACATAAAAAGTGGATCACATATTACTTGATTTTTGCAGCCTGGCATATGTCAGTGATTAACTCCAACATTGGTTAATTTACATTATTATTTTTGGCGCTAGGTCAAATGTTCGAAAATACTAGCATCTGTCACCAAGTGTGCGTAAAATGCACACCTATAAATCAGACTACTAAATATTATATATTGATTTATTTTTCTGCTCTAATTTGATTTTATTTTTGTAAATCAAGGTCAGCCCTAATCATACATATCAAATGGAAGAAATAGTGCGTTTTAGGCACACTTGGGAGACAGATGCTAGTCTTGTAATTTTCTTTTGTTTACAATGTGCACATTTTAGTTGTTGGCCAGAATTTTAAAGATCATACAAAAATGAACAACTTTTGAATTCTAACCTTATTTAAATTGTGAAAAATAATATGAAGTTTTTTTTAACACGAAATGCAAAGTGTGCCTAAAAGGCGCACCCGGATACCAGAGGGTTAAAGGTGTTGGTGTGGTGATCCACTGTAAAGATTTCAGTAAAGTGCATGGCTGTGGTAGAGTCGAGCAAACCAAAGTGCAACAAGAAAGTAAAGAAAATGTGTAGTTTTATAAAATGCAATTAAAAAAAAAAAAAAATACAACCCAGGTACAAATGAGTTCCAGTTAAAAGCCTATTTAATGTTTACTGCACTTGGAATGAAGGAAAATTCGTGACATTGGGACTTGACGTCACCCCTCAGATAAAAGTTTTACGACTATTGACTTCAATAAAGTGAAGAATTATAGAGGAAACTAGATGGAAATGATGTAAAAAACATAATTTATCATATCATGTAGTTTTGTATGTTTGGGTCAAAGTACACACAAATACACTTAAAATTCCATCCCAGGTACATGAAAAAACATTCATCTTTTGGGTCTTGAACTGTAAAAGTCTGGGTTTACAGTGTCAACAGTGTGGCACACCAGCTACTGTTACTGCTAATAACAAACCCAGACTTCAACACAAACTTTTTCATTTTTGTGCCACTAACTGTGTTGCTTCGATACATTAAAATACTGAGAAATTTGTTAAAATTTGAGAGCAAATTTCAATACACACAGCTTTTATTCATGTTTGGTTTTTTTAGTATTTTAACCCAGATAACCTTTATATTTTCTGTGGTAGAACTGCTTTAGATGGAAAAATGCCAGTGTGGTGAAACTAAAGACTGGAGGCTGATGAGTGAAAACACACTGTGGTCAATAGGTTTATATTTACGGCTGGTACAACTGTTGTTACTGCATATACTTTTTTTTTTTTTGCTGTTGCATGTGTGAGATGAACAGAAATGAAATTTGTTAGAATATTATGCACCGATTTGAGGGAATAACTGTACAGATGAGCTGAAAAATCAAACTAAAGTTGTGTTTTCCAGAGTTTTTAGCTCAAAGTATAAATTTTGTTTCCCTGAGATCCAAACATGTAAAAACGTATCATGGATTGTGCCATAAATCTACATTTTTATGAGCAAAAACTGTCAAAAACATATTTTAATGTATTTGATTGTTGGATCCTTCACATCATTATAGTCTGTAGTCAGTCTATAACTCTAGAATACCGTAGTCTGGTGATTGCTAAACTGATGATTCCTTGTTTATAAATGAGTTTTCCTTGACCTGATAGTAAAGTGAATTTCCTCCTGTGGATCAATAATGTTTATCTGTGTCCGTATCTGTATTGCTACGTCGTTTTTGTCTTTTTACTTCATCTCATTTGTGTTTTAAGGCCAACATTTATAAACTTGACCAGAGAAAACCTGAAAATGCCTTCATGTAGAGTTAACGAAAAAATTATTAGACCATCAAAAGTCACCAAAAACAATGGTTATGCAATCCAGTACTAACTCCTGTGTGTATCATGTGACTAAAACAGACAGAAAAGAAAACATGGAATGTCTAAAAGCACTGTTTTTCTCACTACAATGCCATAGATATTGATGGAAGAACTGAAGGGATTTTGGTTATTATAAAAAAAAAACATGGAAAATGAATAGATATCAGCTCTGAAATTAAACTACTATGAGCTATTTTTGTTGTTACCTCTGCCAGGAGGTATTGTGATCGCTTTGCTTTGTTTGTTTGTCTGTTAGCAAGATAACTCAAAAAGTTATGGACGGATTTTTATGAAATTTTCAGGAAATGTTGATACCGGCACAAGGAAGAAAAAATGATACATTTTGGTGGTGATGGGGGGCACGGGGGCACACTGATCTGCCTTGGCGGAGGTCTGTGCTCTCCGAGTGCTTTTCTTGTTATCATTATATTTGTCCAAAACAAATGTACCTTTAGTTGTACCAGGCGTTAACATGAACAAGAAATTGAATAAAACAAGGGGTGGTCTAGTAATTTTTTCTGCAACTGTATTTGTTGCAACTCTCAAATAACTTGTTTTTTTCTACATTCAACCATTCGTAGGTGTCTTTACCTCCGCCAAGGAATGGAGGAGGTTATGTTTTCATTGGGGTTTGTCTATTTGTTTGTCTGTCTGTCTGTTAGCAACATAACTCAAAAAGTTATGGAAGGATTTTGATGAAATTTTCAGGAAATGTTGATACTGGCACAAGGAAAAAATGATTACATTTTGGTGGTGATTTAAGAAGCAATGTGTAGTTCTCCACTATGTGGACATTTAGCTGCCATGCAATTTTTTCCCCTAATACATACAAAAGTGTAAAAAAAAAAAACAAAAAAACAAATGTTTTGATAAACTGCTTTGCTGCTGATGTATACAATAAAAAAAAAAGTAAAAAAAAAAAAAAAAAAAATTGGTGGTGGGGGTGGGGGGGGGGTTGATCTGCCTTGGCGGAAGTCTGTGCCCTCCAAGTGCTTTTCTAGTTTTTAGTATTATCCTCTGAATTTTGCATTTTTCAGTGAAAACCAAGTATTTTCCTATATTTCACTGACTGGTCATGTAGATTTTTATAAAATGAACAAGAAATTGATGAAAACAAGGGGTGGCCTAATCATTTTTTTCAACGACATTATTTCTTTCACTGGTCATACAGATTTTTCTAAAAGTAAATTCCAAGGTTACTGTGTAGAAACAGATAAAACTGAAGAAAAAGTGTCTTTTTTAGCAAAATATATCATTAACTGAACTTAAAAACAAGCATTTACAACCACTGTCATTTATCAAACTATGGGGGGTTTATTGGTGAATTGATGGTGAATCAATTATTTTCCAATTTTTTCTTACTATTTACTATAAATTTTAATAGGTGTCTCAGTAAAGTGCACTTTGGGTCCTGATTACCTCCGCCAAGGAGGTTATGTTTTTGCCAGGGTTTGTTTGTTTGTCTGTCCGTTAGTGTGCAACATAACTCAAAAAGTTATGGACAGATTTGGATGAAATTTTCAGGGTTTGTTGGAAATGGGATGAGGAAGAAATGATTGCATTTTGGTGGTGATCGGGGGGGGGGGGGGGGGGGGGCACTGATCAGCCTTGGCGGAGGTCTGCGCTCTCCGAGTGCTTCTAGTTTTTTTTAATTTTGGAGATCTGAACTGTAGTTTTATCTTTTTTAATGCAGTAAATTGGTATCTGATAAAGTTTTATTCAAGAACTAGTATCATAGGAGGTTCTCTGAGGTAAACACACGCCTAAATCTGATCTAAACCTGTAAATACTTCATCAGAGCCTCTTCAAGGATCTTCCCTTTAACAATGACGAGGTGTTGTAATCTCTAACAGCAGCTTTCCTGTCAGTATTCCAACTCCTTCTACTGTGAAGTCCTCAGAACCAGTCGAGGCCTGTGTTTGTTAATCAGTAGTTACTTGTTGAAATCATTGGTCATTGCGTTTTCCTTTCACCCAGGTTTTCTGTAAATGTGCCACCCGGCGACGCAAACGCTGAACGCGTATTAGCAACCGGCGTAGGAAAAACTCGTACTAGCACCGCGGCTCTGGTATGCAAATAAGATGCAAAGTCAGTGAGGGAGTAAAACACTTGTGTCAGTTGAAACCTGAAGGCAACTGTCGGCAAAGACAGGAGGCAACACGTTTACGCTCTGTAAACGTAGTAGGACTAGACCTGGTCAGCACAGTGTTGACATCCTGAAGGGAAAGTACTAGTACACTGTAAAAAATACACTAATAGCTGTAAAAAAAATTATTCTTACTCATGTTATTGTCGCCAAAATGTAGCTAAAGTTATTGTTTTTTAACTATTTGACTGGTTTAATCTGCAGGTGCGTTTCCCAAATATAGGTTAAGGGCTCAAAATGGGTCAGGGAGTTGTTTTTTTTTTTTTTTTTTTTAACCTTTTCATGCACGAATTATGAGAACCTTAATCAAAATTTTTTCCTGAGTGTTTTTATTCTTCTGTAGGCATGAAAAAAACAATGCGATTGAAAATTTTCTTCGGAAAAAAAAAATAATAATAAAAAATAATAATAAAAAATAATTTTAAAAAATGTAAAAATACATAAAAAAAATAATAATGAAAAAAAAAATTAGAGAACAGTAGAATAACTGTCCACTGTAGTGACCTATGCATGAAAGGGTTAAAACAACCACAGTGGACCAAAGTGCTGTACAGAAGACTAAAAACACAAGAAAAATTAATAATAGGGATGTAACGATATGAAAATTTCATATCATGGTTATTGTGACCAAAATTATCACGGTTATCATTATTATCGTAGTATTGTTGAAATTGTGCTCAAAACATTCAAAAAGTACTTATACACACAATGAAATAATTTCATAAAGTTGTAGTTTGAAAAAAACAAACAAACAAAAAAAAAAACAAATAAAGTAACAGCATAATGTACTTTTTGTTGGCAGAAACATTCAAATATTGCCAAGTAAACATCAAACATACAAATGTGCATTAAAGATGGCACCTTATGGCCATTGTTTTTCCATTTTCCATATCAAGTTTGAGTTGTTTTAGTTTCTTTTTCATAGATAGATAGATCAAAGTGCGGTAATCAAACACGGTTATCATGATAATGACAATTTTAACGGTAATACTAACCACTGGGAATTTTACCGCGGTTTATCATTATACCAGTAATCGTTACATCCCTGATTAATAAAAGCATTAAAAAAAAAAACCCAAAACATTAAAATCTAATAAAAACTGATACCTAATTCATATCTGTATGTACTCAGGGAGCTGAGATATGAAGAAAACTGATTTTCCCCGATTTCGCGTTAGCCATTTTGAAAAAGCCGCTGTAATCCGAGTCCATCCCATGATATCAAGCCTTAACATCGTGATTTCTAATTGTTATGATCCACCGAACAAAACGATACCACTCAGTCATGAAGGGTTCTGGCGGGGGTAACTCTTCTGGGCTCCTGGATTATAATGTGAAGCTGGTTTTGCACATTTTCAAAAATATCGTTGTGAATATTCATTAAATAGTCGTATTCTTTGCTCCACATTTTCATTGTCTCTTTGTATTGTTTCATTTACTGTTTTTAAAAGAGATATTTCTTGACTAGAGCTGTAAGTGTATTGGTCTCATGTGAAGAAAATGAACTGCCCACCCCTGTCCCAAGGTGACGGCAAATTTCTCTTTTGGATCTCGAGCTGAAAGTTCGGAACGACTCATTTACTGAGACGCATCATATTCTGTAAAATCGTCATGTATTTGTAGCGCCGCTGTCCTGTGAGATCCACATATCTTTAAGAAGTCGACTTTTATGAGCTGAGATAATATGTGACAATGTGTTTTCCATCTAATCCCATAAGTGTATTTTGGCTGAAGGAGGTGGAATATATCTGTAAGAAGTCTGAGCTGTTCTTAGATTTGTGAGGCTGCATTGAACAACAAATCCAAGAGTATTTTTAAAGAGTTAATTTAGATTAACGCTTTAAACCCCTGAGCCTAAAGTGGTCCAAGTGGATTTTTTTTTTTTTATTTTGACTATAAAACGGTGAGAAAATATGCTGAGCGAGTCCATTTGCCTTATTTTCCAGAGCACTTTTTTCCAGATCTTTCAAAATCTAGCAGTCATTTACAATTTACTGTATGTTATAATTCTGCTAAAGTAGCTTCTTCTCCAGACTCAATTAAATCTATAAAGCACAACATAAAAAGACAACTACCAACAAGCAAAAAAAAGTTAAAAAAAAAAAAAAAAAAAAAAGGACAAAAGTAGTACCCCCCCACCCACATTGGTCCACATTCACTTAATTATGAATGTTACAGCTGAAAATTGGATCTTTTTCAGTTTCAAGAATGACATTATGTCCGTTATCCAGGTGTGTTGGGAGCTGTTTTTTTTTTTTGGGGGGGGGGTTGCCAACTGTTAAAGAGAGAAATATAAAGCAACAACATGATATGTGAATTCATTTTACTAAATAGTTCGCATGTTTTTTGAGAAAAGTGAAATTCCCTACATAACCGGCACCATCTGATATTAAAATGCTTAAAAAAGCAATTCACACCAATTTTTCAGACAAAATGATTTTTATAATGATAAAAGGGTGTGCAAAAGATCATAAAACTACACCGAAAACAGAAATATATGATTGAGATTTCAAATTATAGCAGTGATAAATTATGTTATTATTCATTCTTGGAGAACTTTCCGAGGGACTGAATTTAGTTTGTATAAAAAGTTCCGTAATTTTCTTGAAAATCCTTTTTTTGGCAAAAATTTTAATGGATTTAGAAACTTAAGATGTTATACTATTGAACTACAAAAAGTTTGAAATCATTATGTGTATTTTGGCTGAAGGAGGTGGAATATATCTGTAAGAAGTCTGAGCTGTTCTTAGATTTGTGAGGCTGCATTGAACAACAAATCCAAGAGTGTTTTTAAAGAGTTAATTTAGATTAACGCTTTAAACCCCTGAGCCTAAAGTGGTCCAAGTGGATTTTTTTTTTTTATTTTGACTATAAAACGGTGAGAAAATATGCTGAGCGAGTCCATTTGCCTTATTTTCCAGAGCACTTTTTTCCAGATCTTTCAAAATCTAGCAGTCATTTACAATTTACTGTATGTTATAATTCTGCTAAAGTAGCTTCTTCTCCAGACTCAATTAAATCTATAAAGCACAACATAAAAAGACAACTACCAACAAGCAAAAAAAAGTTAAAAAAAAAAAAAAAAAAAAAAAAGGACAAAAGTAGTACCCCCCCACCCACATTGGTCCACATTCACTTAATTATGAATGTTACAGCTGAAAATTGGATCTTTTTCAGTTTCAAGAATGACATTATGTCCGTTATCCAGGTGTGTTGGGAGCTGTGTTTTTTTTTGGGGGGGGGGTTGCCAACTGTTAAAGAGAGAAATATAAAGCAACAACATGATATGTGAATTCATTTTACTAAATAGTTCGCATGTTTTTTGAGAAAAGTGAAATTCCCTACATAACCGGCACCATCTGATATTAAAATGCTTAAAAAAGCAATTCACACCAATTTTTCAGACAAAATGATTTTTATAATGATAAAAGGGTGTGCAAAAGATCATAAAACTACACCGAAAACAGAAATATATGATTGAGATTTCAAATTATAGCAGTGATAAATTATGTTATTATTCATTCTTGGAGAACTTTCCAAGGGACTGAATTTAGTTTGTATAAAAAGTTCCGTAATTTTCTTGAAAATCCTTTTTTTGGCAAAAATTTTAATGGATTTAGAAACTTAAGATGTTATACTATTGAACTACAAAAAGTTTGAAATCATTATGTGTATTTTGGCTGAAGGAGGTGGAATATATCTGTAAGAAGTCTGAGCTGTTCTTAGATTTGTGAGGCTGCATTGAACAACAAATCCAAGTGTTTTTAAAGAGTTAATTTAGATTAACCCTTTAAACCCTAAGTCTAAAATGGTCCGCCTGAATTTTTTTTTTTTTTTTGACTGTAAAATGGTGAGAAAATATGCTGAGCGAGTCCATTTGCCTTTTTTTCCAGAGCACTTTTTTCCAGATCATTCAAAATCTAGCAGTCATTTGCAATTTACTGTATGTTATAATTCTGCTAAAACAGCTTCTTCTCCAGCTTCTAGTACAGACGTGAATGAAATTATCACAATGACTCAATAATACCTATAAAGCACAACATCTCAGGTTTCAGAAACAACTGGAATTTTTCCAATTGCACAAACAGTGAAAGAGTTACAGCCATCCAAACTGTATCTGCACGGTGTGAGTCAACGATGACACGTCAGGTGTTAAAGAGTTAATGAAAAGGAGAATTCAGCTTATGACAAACACATAAGGGGAAATATGTAACTAGATGGAAATGACGTAAAAGTACAGAAGAGGATTAGGGCCACTGGAAAAAAAAAAGGTCCAATCTATATATATTTTATTACTATTCTGAGAAGAAGTCAGAATTCTGAGAAAAAAGTCCAACTTCTGAGATTAAACTCAGGCTTCTGAGTTTTTTCTCATAATAATAACACTGGGTTACAAAAAAATGTTTTTTGCAAATTGTCTAGGTTTTTTCAACTGAATTAGGACCATTTTGCAGCGCTAAATCCAAAAATGACATCTGTTTTTCTCAATCAGGTCAGGTTTTTTTGCTAATTTGATTTTGAAAAATTTGATCTTCTCACAAAATATAATAATTAATACCAAAATAAGATTGGTAAGCACACTTTATGAAACTTGTGACTTGATTCCTGTTAGGTACAATGGTGTATTCACTGCAGATGTAGCAGAATACGTCAGGCTTATTTTTGCAAGATCTTCTAGTCGAAGCCATTTCATTCACCTGTAATATTAAAAAACCCATTAATCATAAATTGGCAAAAGTAAAATCTTCAGAACTCGTTTATTGCAAGAAATATGAAAGAATTTTGTGTCATATGATGTGAAAATGCCCATAAATGTAAGCAAAAATGTTAAAAAGCCAATATGTAGCATAGTTCAGAAAGTTGGCCAGATTGAGCAAAATTAATGTGATTTTTGGATTCAGCACACCAAAATTATCCTAAATCAGCTCAAAAAACTTCAACAATAAATTTGTTGTTGACCAGTGTAATAATAATAGTAATAATAATAATAATAATAATAATAATAATAATAATAATAATAACAAATATATTGAGCCTTATTATTTTTTTTTTCCAGTGGCTCTAATCCTCTTCCATATAAAAGACATATTTTATGATATAGTTTTGTATATTTGGGTTAAAGTGTATACAATTCCACTCAAATTTACATCCCATTTTTTTGGGTCTTGAGCTGAAAAAGTTTGTATTTACAGTGTCAGTTACAGTGTGCGACACCAGCTACTGTTACTAATAATAACAACAAATGCACATCACAGACTTCAACACAAACCTTTTCATTTTCATGGCACTGAGTTTATTCGATGCATTAAAATACCGACACATTTCTCACAATTTGAGCCCAAATTTCCACCCATAAGAGGTGTGTTTTTTAAATAATCCGTGTATCATTCGTTCATTCGTTTTTCGATTTAAAACCAAAAATGAAAAAACAAAAAAACGACTTGTTTTTTTGTTTTTCATTTTCAAAACCAGAATGAAAAACGGATAACGGTTCGTTTTTCCATTTCCCGATTTTGTGTTCAAATGAAACATGGAAAAAACGGATAACGACCGTTTCATCCGATTTTGCTATTTTCAATATAGTTCAGTTGTCTGACCAGGAAGTAGTCGTTACTAGGGAAAAAGTAAACACATGGAATCATGGCCGGACTGGAGGAATATTTTGCTATAATTAAGGAGTTGTTTGATACAGAAGCATATATCATTCACACAAAAAAAATAAATTTGGCTCTTTTTCTGAATGAATGAGATACTGTTTTGTGAAAAAAATTACATTCGACTCTGTTTTTCTCAATTAACGAGAAATTTATCTTGTTAATTGAGAAAAACAGAGCCGAATTTATTTTTTTTGTGTGAATGCAATACACTTCCGTATGTATCAAACAGCTGCTTAATTATAGCCAAATATTCCTCCAGTCCGGCCATGATTCCATTTGTTTATTTTTTCCCTAGTAACGACTACTTCTGGGTCAGACACCCTAACTATATTGAAAATAGCAAAATCGAATGAAACGGTTGTTATCCATTTTTTCCATTTTTCATTTGAGCACAAAATCGAGAAATGGAAAAATGAACAGTTATCCGTTTTTCATTCTGGTTTTGAAAATGAATTTGATTTTTGGTTTTAAATTGAAAAACAAATGAACGAATGATACACGGATTATATACTAGTCAACGTTTGCTAGGGATCAGTTTTATATTTGCACAATAATTGATGTTGTATAATATTTTGGGTGACTTCATATATTATGTGTGTACTTTGGCTAGTCATGTAAAGAAAAATGGACCAAAAGGTAAAAAAACATAAATTTTTATTGCACTTTCAGGCAAAAGGGTGACACAACCCTACAAATTAGAGTTCACAACAATTACTCTTCCAATTTTGTTTTCACTGAAACCACTCAGAATGTTCTGAAACACATACAGTGTGATGTCAATAATGTTTGTGGCCACCATCCGCATCCGCAGGCTGTACTCCACTGGGAAAGTAAATTTTCAAGTTTCCAGAATTACACCCCCGAATATAGCAAAGTTATAGTCCTGATCCCTAGCAAATGTTGACTAGTGTAAATGTCCCTGTATGCAGCACACACAGCTTTTATTCTTTTTTCTCTTGGTATTATTTTTACACACATAAACTTATATATTTTGGTCAAACTATACACAATTACACTCAAATTCACATCCCAAGTTAAAAAAAAAGAAAGAAAAAAAACAACTTTTTTTGGGTGTTGAATTGAAAAAGTTTGTGTTTACAGTGTGAGACACCAGCTACTGTTACTAATAATAACTAGAAAAGCACTCTGAGAGCGCAGACCTCCGCCAAGGCAGATCAGTGCCCCCCCCCCCCCCCCCCCCCCCCATCACCACCAAAATTTAATCATTTGTTCCTTGTGCCAGTATCAATATTTCCTGAAATTTTCATCCAAATCTGTCCATAACTTTTTGAAAGATCCGGATCAGTCTTTGCCATTTGATAGAACACCCCATTGTAAATCCCTGAGTCAAATTGCATGAGATTTGCACAATTCCCCCATATTGTGATTTCCACCATAAATATTAGTCCCATATTTATTTTACCTATATTTTAAGATTCCTTGACCATGAAAACATACCATTAGCAACTGGATTCATAATTATATCCTTATTAGTTCAGTAGTTATTCACGAAAATCACATTTCTCGTAATGGCGGTTTTCTTCTGGATCTAGCTCCTTAAGTATTAAAGCTACATGAAATCCGGTGGCATACCCCCGATGCGGAACTGACTGAGCTACACGATGGCGCTTGTCAGAAATTTCTACCTTTAATATTAAAGGCACAGTAGGCCAAAAAGTAAGGGCACCCCCATTTTTTATATAAATTGAGATAAAATCCGCCTTCTGGATCAGATCCGGATCAGCCTTTGAAATGTGATAGAGGACCCCATTGTCAATTCCTGAGTTAAATTTCATGAGTTTTGGTCAATAATTAAGCGAGATATTGGGAAACAAAAATTTTGGTCCCATTTACCACAATGTTAACGAAAATTTCAAAGTGATCCAGAATCCAGGATTTCTTCCGGATCACCCCCAAAAGTTAATCATTTCTTCCTTATCCCATTTCCAACAAAGCCTGAAAATTTCATCAAAATCTGTCCATAACTTTTTGAGTTATGTTGCACACTAACGGACAGACAAACAAACAAACAAACAAACAAACCCTGGCAAAAACATAACCTCCTTGGCGGAGGTAACAAACACAACACAGACTTCAACACAAACTTATCACTAACTGAGTTGCTTTGATACATTAAAATACTGACACATCTCTTACAATTTAAGACCACATTTCAATACACACGCACACTTATTTTTTTTTTTTTATTATCTTAACACAGATAACCTTTGTATTTTCTGTGGTCAAACTGTTTTGGATGGAAACATTCCAGTGTGATGAAATCGAAAACTAAATACTGGAGGCTGATGTTGAGTGAAAACACATTGTGGTCAATAGGTTTATATTTACCACTGACATGACTGTTGTTACTGTCTAGACTTTTTTTTTTTTTTTTTTTGCTGTTGTTGCATGTGTTAGATGAACAGACATGAAATTTGTTACAATATTATGAGCTGATCTGAAGGAACAACAGTACAGATGAGCTGAAAAATCAATCTAAAGTAGTGTTTGCAGACTTGTTTATAGTTCAAAGTATAAATGTAGTGTTTCTCTGAGACCCAAACTTATAAAAACATGTCATGGATTCTGTCATAAATCTACATTTTTATGAATGAGGACTATCCAAAACATATTTTTATGTATTTTTTGTGTGTAATTGTTGGATTGTTCACATTATTATTGTCTGTAGTTGGTCTATAACTGTAGAATACCTTAGTCTGGTGATTCATAAACTGGAGAAATATGTAAAACAGATGAGTTTAATCTGAAATAGACTTAGATTTAGATCAACTTTATTGATCCACAAGGGAAATTACTTGATCACAACAGCTCAGTTGCAAACAAAAAAAAACACTAGCAAAAAAAATAAAGAAAGAAAGAAAATAAGCATGAAGAGATACAAGCAATAAATAATAGAATACACTAATAAAGCAGAAAAAAACAAGATTTGCATATGTACAAACCTACAGGAAATGGAAGTAAATATAAATATAAATATACACTATATACATACAGGTGTGAAAGTACCTAAGGTCTAAAACAATTAAAACTTTTAAAAATATGTACAAATTAACTATTATTCAAAAATATAGAGCTCAGGATTACCTAAAGAAAATACTTGTTTTAAAGACTAGGATCAGTATTGGTAGTTGAGATAAGGATGTGATTTACCCGAAATAAAATTAAATATGTATTTGTATGTTTAGCAGTAATTACACTGAAAATTTGTTTGTTTGTTTTCTTGTGGAAACGTGTTAATTGTAAATAGGTTTAGGCAAAATAAGTCTGAACTTCAGCCTAAACCCTTTCAGTCACATTGTATTTGGAACAATGGATATGTTGGTTTTGTTTGTTGTTTAAAGTAATTAACGACCGAATAAACTACTATTACTACTAAGGTGCAGAAATGTGAATATGTGAGTTATCTAAATACTCAAGTAAAGTACTAGTAAGGAGCTGAAACGTGTACTTGTAGTGGTTACAGTCCACTAGTGTTTTCAGATGTGATTAACTGTGACTGAGGCAGTGGGAGGGTCTTCACCCCGCACGCATGTTGAACAATGTCCAAAATAAGCAAAAGCAACATGAAAACAACTGACTAATCCAGCAGTTACACAGTACCTCGAGCAGAGTTCTGTGGAAGTTGTTTTACTCATTATTCTGTGGTCGGACGGTTCTACTCATCATGTCTGATGCATAATTAAATACAATCCCGTGTGTGTGTGTGTGCATTAGCTCATATGCAGAATTACTGAGAATGAAATTGTACATTTAGAAAAAACATGGATATTCTCTGAGATTAAAAAGTTATATATTTACAAGGGCTGTCAAAATTAACCGGGATGAACCCTTTGATGCATGAATTATGAGAACCTTATTCAAGATTTGTTTTTCCTGAGTGTTTTAATTCCTCTTTAGGCATGAAAAAACACAATGTGATTGAATTTTTTATTTTTTTTTTATGAACCTATTTTTTATGGAGTTACAAAAATGTCCACTCAGCTGGACACCATGTGTTTAAGTTTTGAAGCAAAGAAACATGCTTTTTTTTTTTTTTTTTTTTTAAATTAACTTTTTTATTGACATTCTGCATCAATTTTGACAAAGATATTCATTTTAAATGTCATCAACATTATATTAGTCTGAATGTCCCTTTTTTTTTTAACAATGAAACAAACAAAAAGAACATTAACAAGTAGGGAGTGAATTGCAGTTATTGC
The DNA here is from genome assembly GCF_902148855.1 of Sphaeramia orbicularis. Taxonomy (NCBI): domain Eukaryota; kingdom Metazoa; phylum Chordata; class Actinopteri; order Kurtiformes; family Apogonidae; genus Sphaeramia; species Sphaeramia orbicularis. The sequence continues at coordinate 39,442,888 of NC_043969.1, forward strand.
ATTTACTATATCTAATCTTCTATACCAGGGGTCTCAAACTCATTTTCTTTCAGGGGCCACATTCAGCCCAATTTGATCTCCAGTGGGCCGGACCAGTAAAATAATAACATAATAACATATAAATAATGACAATTCCAATTTTTTTTTTTTTTTAATGCAAAAAATAACAATTAATTATGAAAACATTTACATTTTACAAACTATCCAAACAAAAAAGATGTGAATAACCTGAAAAAACTGAAATTTCTGAAGCAAAATAAGAAGAAATAATAAGAAAAATTTGATCAATATTCTGCCTCAACTCATGATTTCTACATGTGCATTACAGATCAGATCTACCAAGACACAAAACAGGCAGAATATTGTTAAAATTGCACTTATTTTTCTTTAGACATTTCAGGTTGGTCATATAACAATCAAATAACAACATAATAACCTATAAATATTGACAACTCCAAATTTTTTTGTGCAAAAAATAACATTAGATGATGAAACTATTTCTATCCAAAAACAAAAAAGATATGAATAACTGAAAAAAAAAAAAAAAAGAAATTACTGAAGAAAAACAAATATAATTTTATCAATATTATGCCTCAACTTATGATTTCTACATGTGCGTTAAAGATCAGAACTATCAAGACACAAAACAGGCATAATATTGTTAAAATTGCACTTATTTTTCTTAAGACATTCCAGGTTGTTCATATTTGTTCAGGTTATTGACGTTTTATTATTAAAGGATATCAGAATTTAATGTTCTTTGCAGTAAATCAAAGAGAAAAAATTGGTGTTGCCGTTGTTTATAGGCATAATGTCAATACTTTTTTCACATTAAACCAAGAAGAAAATTTGGAGTCATTATTTCTAGGTTATTTTGCTATTATTTTCGAGTTTGACGCCCTTGACTGTTCATATCTTCTGCATTTTGCAAAGCCATCCCGTGGGCTGGATTGGAACCTTTGGCGGGCTGGTTTTGGCCCCCGGGCCTTATGTTTGACACCTGTGTTCTATACAAAAATAAAAGCATGAAAGTCAGGTCTGCGTGGCATGATGTATTCCATCCATTTCTTCCAGCGCGTAACAAACAAGTCCTTCTTATAGTTCACCTCTGCAGTAAGTCTCTCCATCTTACGTATGTCCACTGTAATGTCCATCCACATGCTCAGCGTTGGGCTTTCTGATGAAAACCATTTTCTTGTGATGGCTTTTTTGGCCGCTATTAGCAGGATATTAAATAAATATTTGTCTCTCTTTGGCCATCCTTCTGGTATAAGTCCAAAAAATAAAGATTTACATTCAAAGGATAAGTGGCTCCCGATAATTTCTTGTGTTTCCTTATGTAATTCCTTCCAGTAATTTTCGATAACTGAACAATTCCAGAAGAGATGATAATGATTTGCATTTGTATTACCACATTTTCTCCAGCAAATTGGGGAGTTCTCTCTATAGTGGGACTTTTGATGTGGTGTAATGAAATATCTAATCAAGCTTTTCCAGCCAAACTCTTTCCAACTCTGTGAACTACTACACTTCCATTGATATTCCCAGACTGTTATCCACTCTTCTTCTGTCAGATCCAGTCCTCCCTCTATTTCCCATTTTGTTTTTACACTCAACAAAAATATAAATGCACCACTTTTGGTTTTGCTCCCATTTGTCATGAGCTGAACTCAAAGATCTAAAACTTTTTCTGTGTACACACAAGGTTTATTTCTCTCAAATATTGTTCACAAATCTGTCTAAATTTGTGTTAGTGAACACTTCTTCTTTGCTGAGATAATCCATCCACCTCACAGGTGTGGCATATCAAGATGCTGATTAGACAGCAGGATTTTTGCACAGGTGTGCCTTAGGCTGGCCACAATAAAAGGCCACTCCAAAATGTGCAGTTTTATCACACAGCACAATACCACAGATGTCACAAGTTTTGAGGGAATATGCAATTGGCATGCTGACTTCAGGAATCTCCACCAGAGCTTTTGCCTGTGAATTGAATGTTCATTTCTCTACCATAAGCCATCTCCAAAGCTGTTTCAGAGAATTCATGAAGAAGACTGAGCGAGGAAAATGGTGGTCACACCAAATACTGACTGGTTTTCTGACCCCCCTGGACCACCCAATACAGTAAAAGTGCACATTTTAGAGTGGCCTTTTATTGTGGCCAGCCTAAGTCACACCTGTGCAATAATCCTGCTGTCTAATCAGCATCTTGATATGCCACACCTGTGAGGTGGATGGATTATCTCAGCAAAGGACAAAGGAGAAGTGCTCACTAACACAGATTTAGACAAATTTATGAACAATATTTGAGAGAAATAGGCCTTTTGTGTTCGTAGAAAAAGTTTTAGATCTTTGAGTTCAGCTCATGAAAAATGGGAGCAAAAACAAAAGTGGTGCGTTTATATTTTTGTTGAGTGTATATATAAAGTGGAATGTGTTTTCATGTTAACAAGCCCTTTATAAGAAACATGCATTTAACCCTTTAATGCACAGGTGTCAAACATGCGGCCCGGGGGCCAAATCCAGCCCACCAAAGGGTCCAGTCCGGCCCTTGGGATGAATTTGTGAAATGCAAAAATTACACTAAAATATTAACAGTCCTCTTAGTTCAGGTTCCACATTCAGACTAATTCAATCTCCAGTGGGCAGGACCAGTAAACTACTATCATAATAACATATAAATAATGACAACTCCAAATGTTTCTCTTTGTAAATGTAAATATTTTCATGTATTTACACTAAAACAAAGTATAATTTTGCAAAAACAAATATGAAAAACCTGAAATGTCTTAAGAGAAGTAAGTACAATTTTACCAATATTCTGTCTGTTATTAAATGTTTTGTGTGTTTGTAGATCCACTGTGATCTGTAAGTTACAATGAACATGTGGAAATGATAAACTGAGACAGAATATTGTTAAAATTACACTTATTTTTTGAGTTTGTTCATATTATTCACATCTTTTGAAAAGGATAGTTTGTAGATGCAAACAATTACAAAAGCAAATTTACTTTTTTCGCTCTAAAACATAGAGAAAAGTTTGGAATTGACATCATACATATATATATATATATATATATATATATATATATATATATATATATATATATATTATTATGTTATTATTTTACTGGTTCGGCCCACTTCAGATCAAATTTAGTTGAATCTGGCCCCTGAACTAAAATGAGTTTGACACCCCTGCTTTAATGCATGAATTATGAGAACCTTAGTCAATATTTTTTTTCTTGAGTGATTTTATTCCTCTTTAGACATGAAAAAAACAATGCAATTAAAACATTTTTATGAACCTACTTTTCATGGAGTTAAAAAAATGTCCACCCAGCTGGACATTTTTTTAAACTCCATGAAAATGTAAATAATTAGTGTCAAATACAGTTTTTCATCTTTTCATGGTCATCAGATATGACCTATTTGGATATGGTTTGTACTGGTGAATCAGTGTTGTAGAAGATGACTGTTTCCATGGTAACTACGGAGCCTCTGAAAATCCGAATGGGTCATATCTGATGACCATGAAAAGATGACAAACTGCATTTTACACCAATTACTTACATTTATTGATAGAATTAATGGATCAACAGGTATTAAATATTTTAGATCAGTAGATGCTGTTCGTTGCCAGTGGATCTTTGGGTCTTTATGGGTTAAAGAAGAAAACTTGTTGGTACCATAGTTCGGATATGTGTAAACAATGAACTTTATACTTTATTCAGTGACTGATACCGTATGTGGATGTGTATTCATTAGTGGTTTTGGTCATAAGTGTGTTCTGGTACCAGACTTCCTCCTGCTGGTGAGAGTTTAGAATATTATTACGACATAGAACCGCTTTAAAGACACTTTATAGAGTCTGTTTACATGCACACCAATACTCCGAACATTATTTAATTTCTGGAGTTGTCACATTATTCAAGTGATCTTCTGTACAGCACTGTTTTCTTTTTTAGCTTACCGGCAGACAGGCCATAAGCTATTGTCGTCATGCGGCGTCTGGCGTCGTTGTCTATTGTCGTTTGTCGTCCGCTACAAAAATTTCAATCGTCTCCTTCTCTGAAACTACAATTCCGATTGACTTCAAACTTCGTATACAGCTTCTTTATGATGTCAACAAAAGTTAGTGAAATTATTTGGATCCTGATCTGATTCTGGATTTGGTGCGACTTTGAAAAATTTCCCCATTATAAGAGATAGGAAGTGGATGGATGGAATAACTCAGTAAATATAAATGATATCCAGTGTAAATTTCTACAGTCCAGCCCTGATGGGGAGATGACCACAACATAATGTCCACATGCTGATCAGGATCTTTTTCTGGATCCGGGAATTTACGGAAAATTTAACATGGGCTCTTATGGAGAAAAAATTTCAATTGTCTTTTTCTCCCAAACTCCAGTTCTGATTGACTTCAAACTTGGTATACAGCTTCTGTATGATGATGTCAACACAAGGTATTGAAATTATTTTGATCCGGATCTGATTCTGGACTTGGTGCGACTTTGAAAAATGTTCCCATCATAACAGATAGGAAGTGGATTGATCCAGTAAATCAGTATCAATGATATCAAGTTGGAATTTGAATTTTTACAGATCTGATTGGAATATGACCAAAACATGGGCTATTTCTGTAATATAATAAATACGCATAACTGGGTGATACTAAATGGCATCTGGATACATTTCCCAAAGCTTTTAATTTGGCCGGTAAACTACAGGGCCATTGGTCCTATTTTCGTACAGTTTTATGTCTTTTATTCTGTATTTTATTCTTCTACAGTCTACTCTCATTAAACCGCCCGCCGTTATACCGCCGTTTTCGCTCACCGCCGACCAAAACCATTGCACAAAAATCCCCAATGCATTATTCCATTAGCTAACGCCATTTCCGCCTATCGCCATCCGCCAGCCCAGTTCCATGCACAAACAACACTTATACCATTGATTTCCCGACCGTTATACCACCAGCGTGATTGCCATCGAGTACACATAAATTTTAACAATGCACTGAAACAAACGCGCCAGACGCTGATCGCGACAAGCTACGAGTAGGTCTACGGAACGGCCACCGTTCATTTATCGCAGAACACTCAGTAGGTCAGGATGTCGGGAAGAGGACGTGGGATTAAGCCAAAGCCTCAAGATAATGGGGTGTCATTTCCCGACACGGTATAATAATGCTTAAAATGTTTCCCCACTTTAAATGATCCCTTACAACATAACAGAATCAAGATTTATTTAGAAACGCAATTAGAACGGGTTAACGGAGGCAGCATAGACATCATATAGTAAAGACATGCACATTATGGACACAACCCGTTGTAACGCCATTTTCGCTATACCGCCAATTGGGCCGTGAACGGAAGTTGGCGGTATAACGAGAGTAGACTGTATTTTGGTTTGAATTCTTCTTCTGGACAGCACTTTGGTCCACTGTGGTTGTTTTAAAGTGCTTTACAAATAAAGTTGGATTGGATTGATCATGTAAACAGGATAATCTGATATGTTTTATTAGATAACAGCAGTAATCTGATTATGAGAAATCAGATTAACACACTTGGATTTCTCCCCAGTACTCCGATGTCTTCTTGTATGTATACAGGTTAATCCGATTAATTGTGTTCTTTTACGTCTGCACATGCGTAAAAACAATTAAATCATAGAAAATGGAAGTTACATTGTCAAAGATGAGCGGAAGACAATAACAGGAAGTTTGAGTCTACCATCACTCCGAAAGAAATCTGATAATGGACCAGAGCGTCTAAACCAGGGTTTTTCAATTATTGCATTTCTTAAGAGCATATAAATGCGTTAGATTTGATTATTATGAATATTCGAATACTCCCAGTTATCAGACTTTTATGGTCATTTAAAAAGTATCATTATCACACAACAATTAGATGTCAAATACTAATACAAAAATAATAAAATAAACATATGTCCTCCTAAGATCCAGCAATGCATGTTTGTCCTCTGTAGGGGACAAAAGTTTGACAGTTTAATTTTATAAAATGCTGTTCATTGCAAAGGCCATTCCATTAATAAATTAATCAATTAATTAAAATAATTTAAAAAATGTACCTGAAAAAAGTGTTGCATTACACAGTTTCTAATCAAGACATTTGTTTAATGTAAAAAAGCCAAAATTTTCACTTTCCTGGGTCTCGGGAGGTTAAAACTTTTAAGAAAAAGTGACTAATTGCAGTGAAGTCAGAAAATACAAGGTGCAAGGATTAAAAGACAAGTAAAAAACAAAAACAGGTTAAAAAAAAAAAAAAAAGATTTATTTATATATATATATAACAGTAGACACAGACAATAAATGAAATGAAATGTGGTTTTTAAGATGTATGAGAAGGTTGGAAAGTGGTTTAATCTTTGACAGTGTGTTATATTTGAAGCGCTTGTTTTATTGCCCATTATCTAATAAATTAAACAGTTGATAAATGTAATGAGGCTAAAAATGACGCATGTAGAGGAGTGGAAAAATAAAGAAACACTGAATGGAAATAGTCCCATAAAGTCCAGTCTGTAGTTGTCTCTAACCTCTATCTAACCCAGTTTTTCCCAGGACACTTCGACCTCCTCTGTTGACATATGCAGAATAGTTCGTCATCCCAATGAATCGTCAGAGCGCCAATCGTGTTTTTTCTCGCGTGTCATGAATCACGAACGTGCGTCACACTGTAAACACTTTAATTCTCTCTCAGGTGTTGAACGTTGGCAGATCCCTCCCATATCTGACATCACAAACGTGTCTGTTCACATACAGTAAAAGCGAAGCCGCATTCCAGACAGATCATATCGCCAAGGTGATCGCCGCCGCCTTCAAAGGCCTCCGAGGGCTTTTACGGACGGCGGATGGCGGCGGGTTAACGGGCTGTTTTCTGTGGCGTTTCCAGGCCGTCATGGGCTGCCGGCTGTGCTGTTGTTTTGCAGAGGGGGGCTTTGGGAAGTCCTTGCCCTCAGAGGTCACTTCAGAACGCCTCCCAGTTCCTGCTTTGACAGACACCCGGCACTCTCATAGTCGTTTTCCTTGTTCCATTTCATCGTATGGGTCGTCCCCCCGCCGTCGACCGAACTGGGGCGGCTTTATGCGCCCGCAGCCTCGAGTCAGATTAGTTTATTATCATGAGATTTGGAAGTGACGCGAGGCTACGATTGGTGATTATTTTGTCTGTTGGTCGATCCTTTTTAACTTTATTTAACACTGAGGAGTTTCCTGCTGAATAAAGATTCGCCCGATTGTTTTTCACTGGATAAAAACACTGAATATTTCCTGTCACATTTTCCCACAGCATAAGGTGACTTCATTTTGCCCATGGCGGTCTTGTTTGAATCCTTGTCATAATATCCTGTCCTTTGCCATGAACTCGGGTTCAGCCTCGTCCGTGTATTCTGTCTAAAACTTAATTATTGCACCAATAGCAGATGCCAGACTTCCGCTGGATGGTACCTACAGGAAGAGTCATGACAGAGGTCCAATAACAGGGGAGGCAGTCACATGGGCTGTAAATGTATATATCACACACACACACACACACACACACACACACACACATATATATATATATATATATATATATGTATAGGCCGATGCATTTCCATATGTGAGAACTGAATCAGCTGGGCTTAAAATAGGACCATTGATTTTTCTCTTGTGATTTGAGACCAGCAGAGAGAATGTTGGGTTGTTATCGCTGACAAAAATGAAAAACACAGTAAAAAAAAAAAAACTAGAAAAGCAGACCTCCACCAAGGCAGATCAGTCCCCCACCCCTACCCCACCCGATCACTACCAAAATTTAATCATTTGTTCCTTGTACCAGTATCAACATTACCAGAAAATTTCATCAAAATCCGTCCATTACTTTTTGAGTTATCTTGCTAACAGACAAACAAACAAATCCCAATGAAAATGTAAAAAGGTAAAAAAAAAAAAAAAAAGAAAGAAATATGTTTAACTTTTTGTTTATAGTGTAGTTATTTTTACTAATTTTGGCATATTTACATAGGTGTAGTTTTTATACAGTTCATAAATGTGCATGGTCCCTATTAACCCTTTCATGCATAGTGGTCACTACAGTGGACAGTTCTTCTCCAGCTGTTCTCTTGTATATTCATGGGTTTTGTTGTTTTAGTTCATATCAGCCAACACAGCGGACGCTTATACATCATCCCATGAACTGCAGTTCATCCCATTACTGTAACTTTGCTGTTCTTGATAAACCTGATCTGCAGTGACATGTTTTAGTGTAAATCAGTTGTTATTTGTTAGACAAAAAGTTTGGTTTTTTTGCATATTACTTCCATGAAGTGAGTAATAACTAGCATTAGAATATGTTAAAATGTGAGAAAACGTCAGATTAGTAGGACCAAAATCTTTTCATTTGTTTTTATCTCACTTTCTGATATTGGGTTTTAAACACGTTTCTTTACTTCAAAAATTAAATGCATGGACATTTTTGGAACTTCATTAAAAAAAAACTCAATTGCTTTTTTTTTCCATGCTTAAGGGGGGATAAAAACTAGAAGAAAGAAAAAAATCTTGACTATGGTTGTCATAATTCGTGCATGAAAAGGTTAAATAAACCAATAGATTAATCAATAAAATTTTTAGGAATATTTAAATTAAATCATACACTCAGATCGTTCACCACAGACACGTCAGGGGCTTAAGGGTTAAGTGCATAAAGAGAAATCTGTTGAAATGTGCGATTCGATCTGACCTCGAAGTCAGAAACAGGCATCGTTCTTTGAGCTGGAGCTTACATGTCATATGACTGTCATTAGATCGACCCAGTGAAGCAAATGGGCTTTACAGTCATGGTGTGAGTCTGTTGAAATGCCATGTAGCCTCAGAAAAACACACAAAACGCGAAGGGAAAAAGGTTAGATATGCAAAAAAACTACTGTGTCCTTTTGGTTTTTAATATCACTGATGGATTCGGGGCTTTGAGCAGGAGCCACGTGCTTTGTTTGTTTTTGTAAGGTTTAACCACTGCACTGAAACGCTTGTTGACGTCTGTACTTCATATTTATCTACTCAGAGGTGGTTACGTGTGTTTGACCAACGCCCTGCTTTATGTTGTTCACACCCACAGCTGCCAGCGTCTTTTCTGAAGCCCCCCCACACACCCCCAAAAGAAAAAAACAATAAACTTTAAGGTGTTTCACTCCAACAAGACAATAGTTCGTCAGGGATGGGGGAGATTACTGTTACTGTTGTTTTTAGACACAGATTAGGTTTAATAAGCCTGGAGAGTCATTTTACATGTCATGGACTTTAACCCGTAAAGACCCAAACAGCCACTGGTGACCGTAAGCATCTACTGGTCTAAACTGTTTAATACCTGTTTATTCACTAATCCTGTCAATACATGTATTTTTTCCTAGCACAGATACAGTTTTTCTGATATTGAAACATATTTTTGATGCAGCGCATACTTTAACATCTGACGTTTACATATAGCCTATATGATTTAATAACCACAACGTTATTAGATATGAAAGAAAGTCATTCATTCTTCTAAATTTATTTATTAGTATTGGAATTATATATAACTGAATAACATAAAATATAGCCACATGTCTGGATTTCATATGTTTTCTTGTGAAGATGAAAAAAAAAATGATTTGCCGAAATTAAATTATTTTAATACTTTTTCAACCTGTAAACTATAGTGTAACGTGGTACAGCCTAGTATAGCATAGTATAGGATAGCATAGCATAGTTTTATGTTGTCTTAATTGTATGTAGCTTTATACTCTGTTAGTTCATTTGTGTTGTACTGATGTGCCTCTTGGTCAGGTCTACCTCAAAAAAGAGATTTCATCTCAAGGGACTTCCTGGTTTAAAATAAAGGTTAAATAAAATAAAAAATAAATAGTGTGGTATAGTATAGTATAGCATAGCATAGTATAGTATAGCATGGCATAGCATAGTATAGCTTAGCATAGTGTAATATAGCATTGTATAGTATAGTATAGCATGGCATAGCATAGTATAGCATAGCATAGTATAGTATAGCATGGCATAGCATAGTATAGCTTAGCATAGTGTGATATAGCATTGTATAGTATAGTATAGCATGGCATAGTATAGCTTAGCATAGTGTAATATAGCATTGTATAGTATAGTATAGCATGGCATAGCATAGTATACTATAGCATCACATAGTATAGCATAGTATAGTATAGCATGGCATAGAAAGTATAGTATAGCATAGCATAGTATACCTTAGGATAGTGTAATATAGCATTGTATAGTATAGCATAGTGTAGTATAGCATGGCATAGCATAGTATAGCATAGTATAGTATACTATAGCATCACATAGTATAGCATAGTATAGTATAGCATGCCATAGAAAGTATAGTATAGCATCGTATAGTATAGTAAAGTATAGCATGACATAGCATAGAATAGTATAGCATCACATAGTATAGTATAGTATAGCATGGCATAGAAAGGATAGTGTAGCATCACATAGTATGGCATAATATAGTATAGCAAGGCATAGAAAGTATAGTATAGCATTGCATAGTATAGTATAGTATAGTATAGCATGACATAGCATAGTGTAGTATAGCATCACATAGTATAGCGTTGTATAGTATAGCATGGCATAGAAAGTATAGTGTAGCATCACATAGTATAGTATAGCATAGCATAGTATAGCATAGTATAGCATCACATAGTATAGTATAGCATAGCATACTGTAGTACAGCATAGCATAGTATAGTATAGTACAGCATTGTATAGCATTGTATGGTATAGTATAGTAAATAGTGTATTTACGTTGATGGAATAGTATGAAATGATTGTAGAACATGTTTTAGATGTTAGTTACTTCTCAGTAGGTGTTTTGTATTTGTGCTTATCTGACCAGGGGTTGCAGCTTAAAATAAATTTGTAGCTAAATCTGGTGCAACATGTTTTTTCCCCTTAGATTTATGTTTTTTGTATATGGTTCCTGTTGAATATAATTTGCCAAACTTTCCTTTTCAACATACTTGTGATGAGCTCTATCATTCCCTCTTGTAAAAGTACTAATAGACACACTGAAAATACTGCAGTACAAGTATGAGCGGTGTATTCAAGACATTACTTTTAAGAAAAAAATGATGCATTATCAACATTCTTAGTAAAACACAGAAAAGGACTGTTTTTTGCTGTTATACGTGATGTTATTGGATTCATTTCAGGGCTGTGTTATTGTCTGTTGCATTTTACTGCTGGTCGGGTTCATAGAGTAGTGATGAATCTCAGTCAACAGTTATGCAAAAGTCACATGAGTCCTGATCTGACTGTTCAGACTGAAGTCACAGTGAAAAAATCTGGGTCACATATACAAGTGGCCCAGATTCATGTTGAAATGAAGCCGAATTTATATATTTGTACTGTTTGCACTATCAAGAAAAACCACATATGAGAGAAAATATCTGATTTTTTTCCCCTGCAGTGTGAACGTAGCTGATGTGTTACCTAATGCTGATGTGCAGATGTAGTTTATGATGAAGTCTGGAATCCTACTGTTTGTTGTCCTACTGTTAGCTAACTCCATGTCTAAGCTAATGACTGTCTCTATGATTCCATCAGTCGTAGCAGCCGGTATGTTGTCTAATGTGTAGAGGACCTTGGTTTTTTGCTTTTGAAAAATCCCTGTGGAAAATCTTCTTGAGTGGGCCTCTTATGCTTTTTTTGTAGGGGCCACATTAGCTACTGTTAGCATAGTAATAGAGTTAACAATGTCACCAAATAGAAATTACACACCGTAACGCATCACTAGAAATATCTGTACTGTTACACACCTAAAATTAACATAAGCACACGGAAATCTAATGTACTAAAACTCCTAATGTGCCTTTTAACTGCTTACGTAAAAAATGTAATTGCATACATTTGTTATTAGCCATAGTTTTAACGTTCTTCATCTGTACTTTAACCTTTTATAGGGCACTCAGAAATACTCTGAAATTTAAAAAAAAAAAAATCAACCTTAATGTGTTATTGGAGGACATAACAAGACTTAATTATTTTTGTGAAATTTTATTGTTATGTAGCAAATCAAGGCCAATGAAGTTATCATATTTGGTTCCTTCCTTGGCAAATTTTTTTTTTTACAAAAATCCAAAATGTAAACATAAATAATGCAAGAAAAACTATTTTGACCTGATATTATTGACTCAATGGAACTGTTGCTGGTACTGTCTTGTAATGTGTGCGGAAATGACCAAAAATAGTCACTTGCCCAATAACGGGTTAAAAATGGTGCTTCTACTGGAAGCTGTTTTGTTATGTTAATCCGCATATTGATAATATTCTACGGTAATTATCCTGAACTATACCAGTGTTGCTTCATTATACCAAGGTATTAATGTGCTATTGGAGGACATAACAAGACTTTATTATTTTTGTGAAATTCCATTGTTATGTAGAAAATTGAGCTCAATGAAGTTACCATATTTGGTTCCTTCCTTGGCAAAAAAAAATAAAACTAAAAATCCAAAATGTAAATCTAAAAAAATACATGAATACCACATTTGACCTGATATTATTGACTCACTGGAACTGTTGCTGGTACTGTCTTGTAATGTGTGCGGAAATGACCAAAAATAGTCACTTGCCCAATAACGGGTTAAAAATGGTGCTTCTACTGGCAGCTGTTCTGTTACGTTAATTCACTTATTGATAATATTCTACGGTAATTATCCTGAACTATACCAGTGTTGCTTCATTATACCAAGGTATTAATGTGCTATTGGAGGACATAACAAGACTTTATTATTTTTGTGAAATTTTATTGTTATGTAGAAAATCAAGGTAAATGAAGTTACCATATTTGGTTCCTTCCTTGGCAAAAAAATAATTAAAGTAAAAATCCAAAACGTAAATATAAAAAAATACGAGAAAAACACATTTGAACTGATATTATTGACTCAATAGAACTGTTGCTGTTACTGTCTTGTAATGTATGCAGAAATGACCAAAAATAGTCCCTTGCCCAATAACGGGTTAAAAAATGGTGCTTCGACAGGAAGCTGTTTTGTCACATTGATCTGCTTATTGATAATATTCTTCAGTAATTATCCTGAACTATACCAGTGTTGCGTCATTTTACCAAGGTATTAATTACAACTGATGAACCTCCGTCTCTTTTACTAAAGTGTACGCCTCCTAATATCTTTAGATCAAACAGGAGATGTGCAGCTTTGTTATTTTTCTTGATTATTTCAAAATAGAGGCTCGATACATGATCAATATCAAAGTGTTTGCAATTAATATACACTTGTTCAGCCAAAACCATTATTTCTATGCTATTTTAAGCATTAATGACCGTAATTTTGTAATATCTACTACAATTCTGAGAAGGTTATCAGAAAATGTGGTTATCTGATATGCGTTGGAGTTCTGTGAACAACATGCCTTATGACAGCAGTTGTGGTAAAATTTGTTTACACTAGTCACGATAAAAACCTAGTCATCTGTGTATAAGCATGATAAGTTAATGCTGACGGAAATAATGATTGTAGAGAAAAAGATAAGTGATAAGATGCTAGACTTGATTCGGTTGAATATAGTGTAAAATGTTTAAATAAAAACAAAAAACAAAAAAAACAAAAAAACAGATCTGTAGTTTATAGACTCTGTAGTTTTTTGCAGATTATTAAAGACTTTAATTTGATGTTTGTGTCTGCTGATGGTCCAGACAGTGATGAATCATTACATTTCAGTGGCAGGAAGTGAACATTTCCAACCACTACATCTCAGATAAAAATACACTCTGACAAATATATCCGGACTTCAGTGGAGTTAAGTTTGATGAAATAGGACGATGCCATGTAAGATCAGCAGCGACGTCGATGACAGTCACTGAGCTGTGTCCGTCCTAGGATTTGTACTGACATAAAGGCATCCAACGGCATCTGAGGATGAGGATGAAGCATCAGGATGTAGAGGACAACTCCATATACAGGGGTTGGACAAAATAATGGAAACACTTTCACCTCAAGATGATAATGCCCCAATCCATACAGCTGGAATTGTTAAAGAATGGCATGAGGAACATTCTAATGAAGTTGAGCATCTCGTATGGCCGGCACAGTCCCCAGACCTCAACATTATTGAGCATTTATGGTCAGTTTTAGAGATTCAAGTAAGATGTCGATTTCCACCGCCATCGTCTCTAAAAGAGTTGGAGGGTATTCTAACTGAAGAATGGCTTAAAATTCCTTTGGAAACAATTCACAAGTTGTATGAATCAATACCTCGGAGAATTGAGGCTGTAATTGCCGCAAAAGGCGGACCTACACCATATTAAATTATATTTTGTTGATTTTTTAAGGTGTTTCCATTATTTTGTCCAGCCCCTGTAGTCATTTAACAGTCAAAACAAACAAACAAACAAAAAAAATCCTAACAGCTAAAATTTGCTTAGAGGTCTTGTTTACGTCTTTGTGCATAAGAAATCAATCTAAGTGAATCCTCAAAGGAACTTTGTGTTGGTAAATGTAAGTTATGTAAATTTACAGGATTTCAGTTCTGTTGCAACATGTTGATGGTCATATGAACTATGTTTTCAGCTCAAAAATGTCCAGTTTCATCACAATTAATGCTACATTTTCATGTCACAAATGGCCAAGTTATATTTGAACTGAATTTACCTGAAAAACAAATATTCTATTCTTTTAGATTCCCCAGTTTTTCTTACAAGATTCTATCCTACATATCACATGTTTTATTTTTACAGGTTCAATATGGAGTATGGTGCTGATCCATCCTGCTTATGTTACGCCAATACATACATTAAGAATGTCACGTCACTTTTTAAATCAACAGTTTTCTAATAATAAGCATTTTTATAAAGAAATAACAATTCTACATTGTTATTTGCTCTTTAGTATGATGATAAACTATACAATAAATAATTCTGATACTAGTTTTTGCACAGGGATCATTTGTGGAAACGGTGACATGGCTGCCGAGCATCAGTATGATGGGATCTGTAACAACCATGTCACATCCGTCCACTGTCACATTTTGTGTTTTTGTGTCAGCTGTTATTGTTTTAGATCCACAATACTAACATTTATAAATAAGAGGAGAATTAGCAATAGTAAGTATATAAGTTTATTCCTAATAAAGTACTGGTACTGACCAGAGCATCATGGGTAATGTCACGTCCGTCCACCAGCAAAAGTTTTCACATACACGTGTTATTCCAAATCCAATATTTCTGAAAATATAGCTTCCACTGTCAAATAATATCAGTAGTCTGTGCACAAATGGATTAGCATTATTTCAACACAGTTCTATGCATTTCTTATAACTTTTTTTTTTTTTGACAAAATGGCCACTCATTTGACCCCCTAAGTAAATTTTAGCCGCAAAGTATTTATATTAAAAATAAATACAGAGAAATCTGACATTTTTTACCTTTTTTTTTTTTACTTAAAAAAATTACTCAAACCAATTCGTGATTATGAAAATAGTCCGTGAGTAATTTAAAAATTTAGAAGTAGTGGATTAATCATAAAAGCTCATGTTTAAATGCAGGAAGTTATATTTATACATGTTTATGTAGTTATATTTGAATGCCTTCAACATTATTATTAATATTAACCCATAAAGACCCAGTCTTACTTTTGTGTCAGTTCCCAAATGAAATTTTCTGTAAATTTAACCCTTCTTAAATGATTTATCACCATTGCTTGTAATATAATCTTCCTTGTTTTGCATTTTTTCAGTGTAAATTTTGTGTAGATTTTTTGTGTAGATTTTCCTATATTTCATTTTCTAATTATGTAGATGTTCATTAAAGCTCAGATTAAAATTGAGGGCTATTATATCAAAAACAGAGAAAACTCAAGAAAAAGCGCCTTTTTCAGCAAAGATATCAATAACTTAACATAAAACCAAGTGTCTCCATCCACTGTCATTGATCAAACTCTGGTCAATCAATGTTGTAGAAGATGACGGGGTTTCCATGGTAACTACGGAGCCTCTGAACATCCAAATGGGTCATATCTGATGACCATGAAAAGATGACAAACTGTATTTTACACCAATTATTTTCATGTATTGGTAGGATTAGTGGATCAGAAGTTATTATACACTTTAGATCAGGAGATGGTTTCGGTTAAAGGTGGATGTTCGGGTCTTTATGGGTTGAGATATGTTCAAACTCAGATTCATCATCAAGGCGACCAGAATGGAGTAACAGCCTTTTACTTATTGAGTCATTTTGTCCGTTCTAGTGCTTGTATGTTCTGTACATATGACATTACCAGTGCGCTGTGTGGGATCTGGAGAAAGTGCATCATTTTCTGCCTCAGCTGTATGATATCACTGCAGCTGTACTGTGTGATGTCATGCATGCAGGACGTTGTGGGTATGATCAACGTGTGACTCACAGGAATGAGCAGGTTTGATCTGAGGCGTTGAATCAAAAGAGTCGAGACATTTAAAGCCTTTTATTGTCTTGTGTACTGTAAAGAAACGGGTTTCCCTGTACAGTGGAAATCTTAATTTAATGTCCTGCCAAGAGAATTCACGATGTATTAAAAAAAAAAATGGAATTTAACTAGGAAATTTAAACAAACGAACCCTTTATCGGGCAAGTGACTGTTTTTGGTAATTTCTGCAAACATTAAATATGCGGCCAATCCTGTGACACAGTCAGATCCAGAGGCATGTTGGTTTTTGTAACATTATGCAGTGATTCAGAGAGATTTTATCAAAGTTTTGAAGCTGTAAATAGTGAATATGGTTGATTTTTGTCAGTTTATGACCTTATTTATAACAGTAATTTTATTCTAGGGGAAGAGGAGGGAGACTGTTGTCATGGCAACCGATGAGGAGGTAGATGTCCAATAACACACTAAGGTTGAAATTTTGAATTTCAGAGTATTTCAATGAGTGTCCTATAAAGGATGATGTGGGTATGATGAGGGTTTGACACAGGAATGAACAGCTTAGACCTGAGGCGTTGAATCAAGAGAATCAAGAGATTCAAAGCGTTTTATTCTCATGTGTACTGTAAAGAAACGGAAATCTTACGTTGCCGTCCTGCCAAGAGACTTTAAGATGTATAAAAAAATAGAATAATTTAACTAGGAAATTAAAACAAACAAATCAAAGTGGCATTTAACCCTTTATCGGGTAAGTGACTATTTTTGGTCATTTGCGCAAACATTAAATATGTGGCCAATCCTGCGTCTTAGTGAGGTCCAGAAGCATGTTGGTTTTATAAAACTATTCAGTGATTCAGAGAGATTTTATCCAAGTTTTGAAGCTGTAAATAGTGAATATGAGTGATTTTTGTCACTTTATGACCTTATTTATAACAGTTGTTTTATTGCATGCGTTTAGTTTTAAGCAAGTGCTGCTGGGATGTTTTATGGCAAGAGGAGGGAGACTGTTGTCATGGCAACCGACAAGGCGGTAGATGACGATGTCCAATAGCACACGAAGGCTGAAACTTTGAATTTCTGAGTATTTCAGTGAGTGCCCCATAAAGGACACTGTGATCAGGGTCTGACTCACAGGAATGAGCAGGTTTGATCTGAGGCGTTTAATCAAAAGAGTCGAGACATTCAAAGCCTTTTATTGTCTTGTGTACTGTAAAGAAACGGGTTTCCCTGTACAGTGGAAATCTTAATTTAATGTCCTGCCAAGAGAATTCACGATGTATTAAAAAAAAAAAAAAAAAAAAAATATAGAATTTAACTAGGAAATTGAAACAAATGAACCCTTTATCGGGCAAGTGACTGTTTTTGGTAATTTCTGCAAACATTAAATATGCGGCCAATCCTGTGACTCAGTCAGATCCAGAGGCATGTTGGTTTTTGTAACATTATGCAGTGATTCAGAGAGATTTTATCAAAGTTTTGAAGCTGTAAATAGTGAATATGGTTGATTTTTGTCAGTTTATGACCTTATTTATAACAGTAATTTTATGCTTGGGAAAGAGGAGGGAGACTGTTGTCATGGCAACCGATGAGGAGGTAGATGTCCAATAACACACTAAGGTTGAAATTTTGAATTTCAGAGTATTTCAATGAGTGTCCTATAAAGGATGATGTGGGTATGATGAGGGTTTGACACAGGAATGAACAGCTTAGACCTGAGGCGTTGAATCAAAAGAGTCGAGACATTCAAAGCCTTTTATTGTCTTGTGTACTGTAAAGAAATGGAAATCTTACTTTGCCGTCCTGCCAAGAGACTTTAGGATATATAAAACAAAATAGAATAATTTAACTAGGAAATGAAAACAAACAAATCAAAGTGGCATTCAACCCTTTATTGGGCAAGTGACTATTTTTGGTCATTTCCGCACACATTAAATATGGGTCCAATCCCGTGCCTCAGTGAGGTCCAGAAACATGTTTGTTTTTATCCAACTATACAGTGATTCAGAGAGATTTTATCCAAGTTTTGAAGCTGTAAATAGTGAATATGAGTGATTTTTGTCAGTTTATGACCTTATTTATAACAGTTGTTTTATTGCATGTGTTTAGTTTTAAGCAAGTGCTGCTGGGATGTTTTATGGCAAGAGGAGGGAGGCTGTTGTCATGGCAACTGATTAGGAGTTTAGATGAGAATGTCCGATAATACACTAAGGTTGAAATCATATTTGGTTTTGAATGTGACACTGAAAGTAAGGAAGGGGCAGGACTAGATAAGCTTCTTTGTGTCCCTTCTCAAACTGTTGATGAGTTGATTCATATGTAGATTTAGGTTAAATTTATTGTATTTGATTACTTTTCTGAGTAATGACCATTGATGAATGCATATATAATTGACTTCTTGCGTTTATTGTTTTTCTAGTTCTTTTTTTTTTTTTTTTTTTTTAACTCCAAGTTTAAGACAAATGAACCCTTTAATGCATAGTGGTCCCTACAGTGGACAGCTGTTCAGAGCAGTTCTCTTGTATATTCATGGTTCGTATTGTTTAAGTTCCATATCAGCCAACATAGTGCATCATCCCATACACTGACATTCAGACCATTACTGTAACTTTGCTGTTCTTGAGTGGAAATCAGTTGTTAATATTTATTTTTTGCATATTATCTCCATGAAGTGAGTAATAACTAGTATTAGAATATGTTAAAATGTGAGAAAACATCAGATTAGCTGCATGAAACATGGTTTCATTTCACTGTTTTCATATCACTTTATGATATTAGGTTTTAAATACATGTTTCTTTGCTTCAAGAATAAAATTCATGGTGTAGCTGAGTGGACATTTTTGTAACTCCATGAAAAACAGGTTGATTTAAAAAAAAAAAAAAAAAAAATCACATAGTTTTTTTTTTTCATGCCTGAAAATATAAACCTGATCTGCTCCAACATGTTTGAGTATAAATCAATTGCTTGTTATTGTTATTAGACTGTAATTAACAGTTTTTTCTCAAACAAAAAGGTATTATTTATTTATTTTTTTTTTGCATATTATCTCCACTATGTTAAAATGTGACATAACAGCAGATTAGCAGCATTACAAAAAAAAAAAAAAAAAGAAATCATAGCTGGACACCATAGTTTCGTGTCTAGCTGAGTGGAAATTTTTGCAACTCCATGAAAAATAAGTTCTTAAAAATGTTTTCGACTGCATTGTTTTTTTCATACCTAAAAAGGAATAAAAACACTCCAAAAAAAAAGAAAATCTTTATTAACCCTTTCATGCACGAATTATGAGAACCTTCGTCAAGATTTTTTTCTTCAGTGTTTAGCCATGAAAAAAACAATGTGATCAAGTTTTTTTTTTCTATGGAGTTACAAAAATATCCATGCATTTAATTTTTGAAGTAAAGAAACGTGTTTAAAACCCAATATCAGAAGGTGATATGAAAACAATGAAATAAAAGCATTTTTAATGCTGCTAATTGATGTCTTCTCACATTTTAACATATTCTAATGCTAGTAATTACTCACTTCATGGAGATAATATGCAAAAAAAAACCCTTCTCGTCTAACAAATAACAGTTGATTTACACTTAAACATGTTAGTGCAGATCAGGTTTATCAAGAACAGCAAAGTTACAGTAATGATCTGAATTACAGTGTATGGGATGGTGCATAAGTGTCCACTGTGTTGGCTGATATGGAACTAAAACAACAAAACCCATGAATATACAAGAGAACAGCTGGAGAAGAACTGTCCACTGGAGTGGACAGTGCATGAAAGGGTTAAGGTTCTCATAGTTCATGCATGAAAGGGTTAGATAAATAAATAAATGTTGAATTTCAGAGTATTTCAATGAGTGCCCTATGAAGCATTAAAAAAGAGAAATGAGAAACAAGAGAATGAGCATCAAATACAAACAACTATTTGATGTTAGGATCCTAAAGGTACTGAGACTGAGGTGGTTCCGCATTAGAGGCCAGAACTGCTGTGTTTCAGTATCGTTCTTCTGTGTTTTTCTGTCATCCCCCCTTCGTTTCCACTTTCTCCGATTGCATTGATCGTCCTCCGTCCCCCATTGTCTGAAAACCACCTTGGAAGGAGTCGGAGGGATGAGGCGACGCTCGTGGCACGCCCTCCCTCTGCGGACGAGTACGAGCTGCAGCAGATGGCGGAGGCAGGGGAAGTGACACAAAGAGTTCTGATTAAAGATAATGTCCTCCGTTAGTCAAACTGTCAGGGCAGGCTCACGCTAAATAAACCCAGCCTTTTTGCTCATACGAAGACAGGGCAAGAGATTACTCATTTTCCTAATGATGGAAGTGTTCAATAGCAAATTGAGGCTTATTATATCCACCGAGAGCATCTGAGAGGTTCTTTTTCATAGGATGTGCTGCACATTTCTCAGATCATTGCCCCAGTGAATCAAGTAAATGAGGGCTGTAGGTACCAAATGCAGCATCCCTCTTTCATCATTATCGCTCCTGTGGGCTGGCGCTCTCTATCACACTCGTAAATACAATGTCATCACATTGTACGCGCAATCATATTTTCAGTAATTTCATCACGAAACCATGAAATTAGGTTGCATCGTATAAGAGCAGGATGGGGTTTAACCCATAAAGACCCAAACATCCACTGGTGACCAAAACCATCTACTGATCTAAACTGTTTAATACCTGCTGATCCATTAATGCTATCAAGACATGTAAATAACTGCTGTAAAATACAGTTTTTCATCTTTTCGTGGTCATCGGATATGACCCATTTGGACGTGGAGAGGCTCTGTCATGAATGTGGAAACACTGTGATCTTCTACAGCATCGATTTTGAATATATTGTAGTGAATAATTTAGCAAATAAAATTTAAAAAAAAAAGTCACACAGTGTACAACTATTACATTTTATGTCCAAAATGGAGTTGGAAGAAGCCAGGCTTATATTGTTTTACCTCAATTTCACATGGTTTGGCGAATCAACTAATGTATACAGTACGAGAAGAGAGAGAGAGACAGAGAGAGAGACAGAGAGAGAGAGAGAGAGAGAGAGAGAGACAGAGAGAGAGAGAGAGAGAGACAGAGAGAGACAGAGACAGAGAGAGAGAGACAGAGAGAGAGAGAGACAGAGAGAGACAGAGAGAGAGAGACGGAGAGAGACAGAGACAGAGAGAGAGAGACAGAGAGAGAGAGAGACAGAGAGACAGAGAGAGACAGAGAGAGACAGAGAGAGAGAGACAGAGAGAGAGAGAGAGAGACAGAGAGAGAGAGACAGAGAGAGACAGAGAGAGAGAGACAGAGAGAGAGAGAGAGACAGAGAGAGAGAGACAGAGAGAGAGAGACAGAGAGAGAGAGAGAGAGACAGAGAGAGACAGAGAGAGACAGAGAGACAGAGAGAGACAGAGAGACAGAGAGAGAGAGAGAGAGACAGAGAGAGAGACACAGAGAGACAGAGAGAGAGACAGAGAGAGAGAGAGACACACAGAGAGACAGAGAGAGAGAGAGAGAGAGAGAGAGAGAGAGAGAGAGAGATCCAAAATCATCTTCCAATCTAAAATAGTTAATCATTTCCAATCCACTTATTCTATCAATACATGTAAATAATTGGTGTAAAATATGGTTTTTAATCTTTTTGTGGTCATCAGATATGACCCATTTGGATGTTCAGAGGCTCCGTAGTTACCATGGAAACACTGTCATCTTTTACAATATTGATTCACCATTAAAACCCATGGAGTTGGATCAATGACAGTGGATGGAGACACTTGTTTTATATTAAATTAATGATATATTTTATTGAAAAAGTCACTTTTTCTTCAGTTTTATCTGTTTCTGATATAATAATCCTCAACTTTAATCTGAGCTTTTATGCATATGATTAGTGAATTAAATACAGGAAAATACCAGATACTCACTCATAAAAAGCAAAATACAGAGGATAATATTATAGGTTTATTTGAATGGAATGCAAAATGCTGGTGTTATTGGCACATGATCTGGGACTAGGGCTGCACTATATTGGAAAAAACTGACATTGCGATTTTTTTTTAACCCTGCGTTATATATTGCGATATGAAAAAAGGGTTCAAATTAAAACTTTATGAACTATAGGGGTCCAAATACACAATTAAATGTACCGAAGACTAATAAAAGTGGGTTTAGCAAAATATGACCCCTTTAAGGGATGGCTGTTTCCTGTCCCTTGCAGAAGTTGTGTACTGTATCTGTTCTATGCATGCTGCTCTGCTTTGAAAAATGAATAAAAATTTGAATCCTAAAAAAAGATGCAAGTCCATATTTGACATTAAAGAGTTCATCCAAACAAAGCCATTTGTACTATAGTTTAATAATAATAATAATAATAATAATAATAATAATAATAATAATAATAAATAATTAATAATAAATTTTATTTATAAGTGCCTTTCAGGACACCCAAGGACACCTGTACAGCAGAGGATAAAACGAGCAATGCATAGAATACAAAGAAGTAAACAAATAGATAAAAGAAAAATTGCGATACATAGATATCCCTTATTTAATGAGAAACAATAGGGAATCGAATAAATAAGTGATAGTAGAATAGGGATGTAACGATATGAAAATTTCATATCACAGTTATTGTGGCCAAAATTATGGCAGTTATCATTATTATCACGGTATTTATACTTATACACACACTGAAATAATGTAACCAAGTTGTATTTTGAAAAAACAAAAAAAAACCCAAAATAATAGGCACAATGTACTTTTTGTCGGCAGAAACATTCAAATATTAACATGTAAACATCAAACATGCAAAAGTGCATTAAAGACAGCATTTTATGGCCATTGTTTGACCATTTTCCACATCAAGTTTGAGTTGTTTTAGTTGCTTTTTCATAGATAGATAGATAGATAGATAGATAGATAGATAGATAGATAGATGCAAACAGTCTTAATAAAAATGTTGAATATAAGCAACAAATGAACAAAATAAGGAACAAATTGGACAAAAATGCACAAACATAAGCAGCAAAATCAATGAAATATGAACAAAAAATTGGATAAAATGAATAAAAACTGACCAAAACTGGCAAGAAAATGAATAAAAATAAATGTAAATAAGTAGAACAATGATCCAGGAAATGTGCAGTACTGTGACCTTTCAAAGTGCAGTAATCAAACACGGTTATCATGATAATTAGAATTTAATAATCCTAACCGTCAGGGATTTTACCACGGTTTATCATTATACCGGTAATAGTTACATCCCTGTAATAGAACAGGGTTTGTTAAATTCTTATTCATTCCCATGCCTAGTTAGGTGGTCTTACCTCAGTAGGACCCCGTCTGTCTGGGTTTTCCACGGCCCACCTCCCACCTTTTTTATTAACCCACAAGAATTTACGGGCCTGTTTGTGTGTTATCTGCATGTCTTATATCTTACAGCTGCTGGTCGCCTAAGGTCAGTGTTTTGACTATTAGGAAACCTGAGCGCTTTGATTTAAGTCATGACGGTGAAGCGTTAACCTCTGGACGGCTCTGGTTAACATCCTTTAACGTCTGCTTCTCTGGGTACTTGAACGCCTCGTGCAGCTTCTGGATCTGTCCGTCCACCGCAGACTGATAATTATGTGGAAGCGCTGAAGAAGCAAAATGGTTGCACATTGTTGTCGCACCGTTGGACTTCTGTTCAGTTTGTGAGCCCTGAAGTTATTGGAAAACATCCAGAAACGTGTTATAAACTTAGTCCAAAACAGCTGCCTGCTTAATGTCTTGTTCCGAGCCAAGTTTTGGAGCCTTGTGTAAACTGTAAGATGTGTGAGGAACGGAGCTCACTCTGGTTTGTTTTAAGCGCGCTGTTACGTAAACTGATATCCCATGTTTTTTATTCTAGAATTATCTCCGTTTCTTACATCCATGACAACAGCTTTTTCACTCATTTCACTTCAATAGAACTACCATAAATTCCAGACTATAGACCGCACCTGAATATAAGCCGCAGACCCTAATTTTAGAAAGAAAATCAATTTTGTACACGTATAAGCTGCGCCGGTTTATAAGCCGCGGGTGTCCACCAGTGGCGATTTCTCATAGACTGCAGAGAAGCCCGGCTTCCCCTATTATTACGAAAATTAAATGGTTAAATATGTTTGGTTGTGTTGACATTTCATTGACTACACATGTGTTAAAACACGTTCATCTCACAGACGAGTTCGTTCAGAATCAGTTTTATCACAAATCATCAGACTCCATGTTGTTCACTTCTCATACATTCCCGTTGCGCTGTTTCCTCATACGATCTATGGTCAGTGCATTTCCCCGCTGAAGCCTGGCTTCTATGGGAGTCTGTGGGACCGAGTGGAACCTTTTTTTTTCATTGCGTCAAAACTGGACGGTAATTGGATAAAGGTTTTCTTTGAGTTCAAATGAAATTCTTCCCTGTATGTAAATGGGTATGATATGTGTGAGCTTGCTGTCATATCTATAGGTTGATTCATTGTTAATATGATGATTAAAAAACAAAAGACAAAAAACGAGGCAATAAAAGGATAGTAATAAAAGCACATTTTCTCTTTCTGTTTTTTTTGTCGGTGGACTTATCGGGGTTTCCTTTGGATTCGTGCCGATACGGGATTGACTTGCTTTTGCGCCGGCTGTGGATTCACGGACTGAAAATGACTTGAAAGACACTTGAAAGTGAACAAATTTTTGTTTTTTGTTACAGTAGGACTTTTAATTTATTTTTAAAATGTAAAGATTAAAAACAAGTAATTACGTCTGTTGTAATATCATTTTCATTAACATTATGCACGACGTGCGCATTAATTCTGAGATGCTTTAAATTTATGACGGTCTCTGGAGAGCTTTATTGGGTGCTTTCATTCAGAGTTTTGTTTTGTATATTTGTGAAACAATATTAACATTTGAAGGTTTTACTATTTTTCCTTAAAAGTTCCCCTTTTGTGTGTGTTAATATTAACTTTATAAAGGTTAAGTTGTTAATGTTATCCATTCCTGCATACCTGGTAACAATAGACAGATTCTTCCCTGGGGTGTGGCAGCAATAAGGGAAAATCGTCGTATAAGCCGCATCGGAGCATAAACCGTAGTGTTTAAAGAGTGGGAAAAAAGTTGCGGCTTATAGTCCGGAATTTACGGTAATAGAACTGGGTATTTTCCTCTGTAAAAATCCCCTTTTAGACACAGAATTAGCTAATTATCAACAAGTGACTGACTTGGAGCACAAATAAACAAATAAACAAACAAATAAATCTTACATATTGAATGTTTACTACAGAAAAAATGCAACAATTTGATTAAAATAGTGACTGAGTGTGGTTAGTAATACTGAACGCTGCAGTATTGGTTAAAAATTCTGTTTCTGTTTTTGTTATAGCAAACATCTACTCTTTGCCTGTGTTTTCATGTTGCAGAAAATCAACCCCGTGATGCAGAATTTGTCTAATCTCAGGTGTTTTCAGGCAGGTAGAGGTTTTATATCTGTTCCATCTGGCTTGATTCTGAACTAGGGATGTAACAATTACTGGTATAACGGTAAACCGCGGTAAAATTGCAGACGGTTAGTATTACCGTTTAAATTCTAATTATCATGAGAACCGTGTTGATTACCACACTTTTAGGGGAAAAAACCTGATGTAAAGATCTGCTTTTATGTCAAATATTTGAGTATAGTTTTTATCTGTTACAAATTTGATTTCATATACCTAATATTTGGAACCAATATTCACTTTTAAAGTCTTTGAAAAGGTTTGTTAAGCATCTGTGTGCTATTTATGCAATAAATTATATACATTTTTTAAATTGGATTTTATATTTTTTATGTTTTTTGTCCTTTTATGTTTTTATAGTAGGTTAAAGTGAAAAAATAATAGGTAGATGATATAGATGAAGTTGTGCTGAAAAAAAAAAAAAAGATACCAAACATGGGTATAGTAAACATTTGTTTATATAGTATCAAAAGGACTAAAAAACAGCCAAAATAGACTCAGACCACCAAGGGTTAATATTTGAATGTTTCTGCCAACAGAAAGTACATTGTGCCTATTATTTTATTTTATTTTATTTCATTTTTTTTTAAGTACAACTTGATTAAATTATTTCAGTGTGTGTATAAGTACTTTTTGAACATTTTGAGCACAATTTCAATAATACTGCGATAATGATAACTGATAATTTTGGTCACAATAACCATGATATGAAATTTTCATATCGTTACATCCCTATTCTGAACATAGAGGCTAGAGAAAGTGTCTTCAGTGTTCAATATTAGCATGAAACGGGTTTGTCTATTAATATTTAGTATTTTTTATTTGATTTTCTTAACTTAATGCCTGAATCTAAATTATTATTATTAATATTATTATTATTATTATTATTATTACCTTTTTTTTTTTATTGTCATCACCCATCTTTGAACCTGTTTTTTCATTATGGTATGGTGTGTGCAGTTTGACCTCTTGGCCAGGTCATCCTTGTAAAAGGGATCTCAGTCTCAATGGGATTTTATCAGGTTAATAATATTAAAGTAAAAAATAAAAGATATAGAAACAAGTGGACCCAGGCACAACAAACCCGCCCCTCGCATATATTATTGTATCTTATTTTGGCATTGATCCAGCTGATATCATCATGTCTATCCATGTGCTGATGTCAGCATATCAATTGTCTCTATATATGTGGCAAGTTTGAAGTAAATTGAAACAAATTTGATGTTTTTATAGACATTTGAAATTTCGCCCATTATAAGTAAATGGGAGGAAAAAAGATTTGAAAAATTCATAAAAAAATTTGAACTTTGACCTAATTTTTCCAAAATTTGATTATATCTATTCTGGGTCACTGGCAATCTATAAACCCAATTTGGTGTAAATTCAACCAATAGTTTTGCTGCTACAGATATGTGAAATTTCACCCATTATAAGTAAATGGGGAAAAAAAAAAAAAGATTTAAAAAAATTATAAAAAAATTTAAACTTTGACCTACTTTTCCCAAAACGTCATGACATCCATTCTGGATTACTGGCAATTTATAAACCCAGTTTGGTTTGAATTCAATGAATAGTTTTGCTGCTACAGACATTTGAAATTTTGCCCATTATAAGTAAATGGGGAAAAAAAGATTTTAAAAATTCATTAAAAATTTGAACTTTGACCTACTTTTCCCAAAATATAATCGGATCTATTCTGGGTCACTGGCAATATATAAACCCAATTTGGGATGAATTGAACCAATAGTTTTGCTGCTAGAGTGTTAACAAACACACAAACCGAACCAAAAACAATACCCCTTACCTCCACTTCGGGGGGCGGGGTCATAAATAAATAAAAAGTTATTTTTAATGGCAAAGACCTGGATTTCTGTAAACAGAACACAAAAGGCATCCTGTTGGTAAAACATACAGGGTGGGGAAGCAAAATTTACAATGAACATTTAGTGTTTTTTTCTCAGCAGGCACTACATCATTGTTTTGAAACCAAACATATATTGATGTCATAATCATACCTAACACTATTATCCATACCTTTTCAGAAACTTTTGCCCATATGAGTAATCAGGAAAGCAAACGTCAAAGAGTGTATGATTTGCTGAATGCACTCGTCACACCAAAGGAGATTTCAAAAATAGTTGGAGTGTCCATAAAGACTGTTTATAATGGAAAGAAGAGAATGACTATGAGCAAAACTATTACCAGAAAGTCTGGAAGATACTATTAAAGAAGAATGGGAGAAGTTGTCACCCGAATATTTGAGGAACACTTGCGCAAGTTTCAGGAAGCGTGTGAAGGCAGTTATTGAGAAAGAAGGAGGACACATAGAATAAAAACATTTTCTATTATGTCAATTTTCTTGTGGCAAATAAATTCTCATGACTTTCAATAAACTAATTGGTCATACACTGTCTTTCAATCCCTGCCTCAAAATATTGTAAATTTTGTTTCCCCACCCTGTAGAAATACATGTTGAAAGGCTTATATTAATATTTTATTTTCCTAATCGTTGCTCTTATATGTACATGTGGCTTCCGGAAACTTGTCCTTTTTTCCACACTTTCCCTTTAGACTAAGGTTAAGAGTGTTTCTTCAGTCGTGTGTGTGTGTGATCATATTCATGGGGTGTAACTGGATTGTATTCCCTTACGTGCTGGAACTTCCATCTGTTCCTGGAATGTGGGTTGACATGTGACGTTTGACTATTGATTAGGGCTAAATAATTGGGTCTCTGTCAGCGCCGTCTGCTGCCGTCACCCCAGCTTCGTCCCCATGCACTCAACATGTTAACCCGGATTACAAGTCTTTCACATTTAGTCACACAGCTCCAGCCATTACAACACTCCCGCGTTTTAATTCATGAATTGCAAAGGGATTCTCACTGGTGTTCTTTTTGTTAAGTTGGGTTGTTGTACCATTTTTTTTGTTTTTTTTGTTTTTTTTTTTTTTTTTTGTTTTATGCACCAGAAGGGATAAGACATGAAGTCACTAATGCGCTAAACATTCCTCCCTCTGTTCTTCAGTAACTTTATAAAGCACCCGTGGAGAAAAGATGTGGGATGAAGGTGTTATGATTTTGTTTTTTGGTTTTTTTTGTTGGATTTGTTAATATTCTGCTGTGCTTTTATGCAGCCACTAACCCTTCAAGAGTAGTGAAAAGCTGTGTTATGAGCGGTTGATCTGATAGAATACAGATAATGAAGTATATAAGTCTCTTTAAAGGTGCAATATGCAATATTTGTGTGCTCATATTTAAGATGCAGTAAAATCTGTCAGTTTCTTTAATATAGGTAAGATAATTCACATGAGATTTAAGAATATGTTGCGCTTGTTTTGTTTCATTTTCACAACTGGCATCTCGATATGAAACTTTCTTATCAACCTACAATTGTACATGTTTTCAAGCAATAGTACTTAAAATATCTAAAAATGAGCAGTCGTATGTTAATGTGTTTTGTTGCTTTGTATACTTGAATTTTTGGAATATTAAATGTTCCCAAATGGGCTTTAATATGCAGTTATTTTAATTGTCGAATACAGTGTTGATTAATATGAAAAAAGGGTCCAAATATTGTCATTTAACAGTCAGAGATTGGTAAAAACAAACAAAAAAAACACAGTATTTATATTGAAAATAAATGTTGAGAAATCTGAGAATTATTATCTTTTTTTTGTTGTTTTTTTAGTAACTAAAAAAAAAATGCTCAAACCAGTTATTGATTATGCAAATAGTCACGGAGTAATTTCATAGTTTAGAAGTAATGGATTAATCATAAAAGCTCATGCTCAAATGCTGGAAAAAAATCACAGTTTTAGATAAATTTAAATGTGTGTTAACATAATTGTATTTAATATTAACCCATAAAAACCCAGTGTTACTTTTGTGTCAGTTTCCAAATGAAATTGTCTCTATATTTAACCTTTCTTAGTGATTTATCACCATGAATTGTAATATTATCTTCCTTATTTTGCTTTTTTTTTTCAGTGTAAATCATGTAATTTCCTGTATTTCATTTACTGATCATGTAGATGTTTCATTAAAGCTCAGATTAAAGTTGAGGGTTATTCTATCAAAAATAGAGAAAACTCAAGAAAAAGTGACATTTTCAGCAAAGATATCAATAACTGAACATAAAACCAAGTGTTTCCATCCACTGTCATTGATAGTGATGCAGTAAAATCTGTCAGTTTCTTTAATATAGGTAAGATAATTCACATGAGATTTAAGAATATGTTGCGCTTGTTTTGTTTCGTTTTCACAACTGGCATCTCGATATGAAACTTTCTTATCAACCTACAATTTTACATGTTTTCAAGCAATAGTACTTAAAATATCTAAAAATGAGCAGTCGTATGTTAATGTGTTTTGTTGCTTTGTATACTTGAATTTTTGGAATATTAAATGTTCCCAAATGGGCTTTAATATGCAGTTATTTTAATTGTCGAATACAGTGTTGATTAATATGAAAAAAGGGTCCAAATATAGTCATTTAACAGTCAGAGATTGGTAAAAACAAATAAAAAAAACACAGTATTTATATTGAAAATAAATGTTGAGAAATCTGAGAATTATTATCTTTTTTTTTTTGTTTTTTTAGTAACTAAAAAAAAAATGCTCAAACCAGTTATTGATTATGCAAATAGTCACGGAGTAATTTCATAGTTTAGAAGTAATGGATTAATCATAAAAGCTCATGCTCAAATGCTGGAAAAAAATCACAGTTTTAGATAAATTTAAATGTGTGTTAACATAATTGTATTTAATATTAACCCATAAAGACCCAGTGTTACTTTTGTGTCAGTTTCCAAATGAAATTGTCTCTATATTTAACCTTTCTTAAGTGATTCATCACCATTAACTGTAATATTATCTTCCTTATTTTGCTTTTTTTTTTTTCAGTGTAAATCATGTATTTTCCTGTATTTAATTTACTGATCATGTAGATGTTCATTAAAGCTCAGATTAAAGTTGAGGGTTATTACATCTAAAACAGAGAAAACTCAAGAAAAAGTGACTTTTTCAGCAAAGATATCAATAACTGAACATAAACTAAGTGTGTCCATCCACTGTCATTGATCCAACTCCATGGCTTTTACTGGTGAATCAATGTTGTAGAAGATGACGGTCTGAACGAAACCCTTTTTTTCCATGTAGAAACTCATGAATTTTCTGTAAATATCTAAAGTTAAACATCGTCATCTTCTACAACATTGATTCACCAGTAAAAGCCATGGAGTTGGATCAATGACAGTGGATGGAGACACTTAGTTTATGTTCAAATAATAAGTTTTACTGAAAAAGTCACTTTTTCTCAAGTTTTCTCTATTTTTGGTTTGATAATCCTCAAATGTATTCTCAGCATGATGATAAAAGTACATGATCAGTAAATATAAGAAAATATGGGATTTTCACTAAAGAAATTTAAAATAGACAGGATAATATGGAATAATATTGTGAACTGTCACAAAAGTAGCACTGGGTCTTTATGGGTTCAATCGGTGGATATTTTGGCGTTGCTTGTGTTGGATATCCAGACTGTTTCAAAGTTGCACTCCACATACAGACGCACAAAAACACAGTATTTACGAGTGGTTCAAAATTTTGGTAATGTAAAACCTCCAAAACCTCTCAGATTATGTGTACTCTCCCTTTATAAGGAGTCCTAATTGTTCTGATTGTGAGAACGAAACCCTTTTTTTCCATGTAGAAACTCATGAATTTTCTGTAAATATCTAAAGTTAAACACCGTCATCTTCTACAACATGGATTCACCAGTAAAAGCCATGGAGTTGGATCAATGACAGTGGATGGACACACTTAGTTTATGTTCAAATAATAAGTTTTACTGAAAAAGTCACTTTTTCTCAAGTTTTCTCTATTTTTGGTTTGATAACCCTCAAATATAATCTCAGTATGATGATAAAAGTACACGATCAGTAAAATAAATATAGGAAAATATCGGATTTTCACTGAAGAAATGCAAAGTAGATTGGATAATATTATGATAAATGGTGATAAATCACTTAAGAAAGGTTAAATAGACAGAAAAATGCATTTGGGAACTGTCACTAAAGTAGCACTGGGTCTTTATGGGTTCAATCGGTGGATATTTTCTTGTGTTGGATATCCAGACTGTTTCTAAGTTTCACTCCACATACAGACGCACAAAAACACAGTATTTACGAGTGGTTCGAAATTTTGGTAATGTAAAACCTCCAAAACCTCTCAGATTATGTGTACTCTCCTTTTATAAGGAGTCCTAATTGTTCTGATTGTGAGAACGAAACCCTTTTTTTCCATGTAGAAACTCATGAATTTTATGTAAATATCTAAAGTTGAACACTGTCATCTTCTACAACATTGATTCACCAGTAAAAGCCATGGAGTTGGATCAATGACAGTGGATGGACACACTTAGTTTATGTTCAAATAATAAGTTTTACTGAAAAAGTCACTTTTTCTCAAGTTTTCTCTATTTTTGGTTTGATAACCCTCAAATATAATCTCAGCATGATGACAAAAGTACACAATCAGTAAAATAAATATAGGAAAATATGGGATTTTCACTGAAGAAATACAAAATAGACAGGATAATATTATGATAAATGGTGATAAATCACTTAAGAAAGGTTAAATAGACAGAAAAACTCATTTGTGAACTGTCACAAAAGTAGCACTGGGTCTTTATGGGTTAAATCGGTGGATATTTTTGGCATTTCTTGTGTTGGATATCCAGACTGTTTCTAAGTTTCACTTCACATACAGACGCACAAAAACGTTTACGAGTGGTTTGAAGTTTTGGTAATGTAAAACCTCCAAAACCTCTCAGATTATGTGTACTCTCCTTTTATAAGGAGTCCTAATTGTTCTGATTGTGAGAATGAAACCCTTTTTTTCCATGTAGAAACTCATGAATTTTATGTAAATATCTAAAGTTAAACTCATAGTAACTAACAGAGTACCTAAATATGAAAAAAAACCTCCTAAAAACAGCATTTGAACATCATCGCTCTTTTCTAAGTGTACGTATACGATGACGCTGATACTCCGTCGCTCAGATCAAATAGGAGACTCGTAGCCTGAGGCATTTACTCTGACTGTATCCAAGCGCTCAGTCACAACAGGTACGTCGGCCTGCCGCAGAACGTGACCTTTACAAAAGCTGGTAATAGACGAGAAAATGTACACAGGCCAGGCTGTTCTGAGGCTCCGCACCGCCGTTGTTTGTGCAGCTGCGTACTGTATGTACTGCAGCGAATAAAGGGTTAAAGACAAGCTGCCGTCTGCTTCGATCCTGCTTTAATGGGAGGACATGTAAACAGGACTATTCCAGCCTTTGACTTGAATGACGTGCATGTTTAGTTTGGATATTTGCTCGTGCGCATTTAGAAACATGTTGATGGATGCTTATCAGTGTCCCTGTTGACACGGCTTACTACTACGCACACACGGCGTATCGCTGGCACACCTCGGATAATAGTTAAGGCGGCCGCCATCTCTAATTTAATGTGTCATTGTTACTAGGACAGCTGAATTATGAGTTCAGACACAACACCGGCCGGTTTTTACACTGTTGAACTAGCCATGTGCAAATACAGTAAACCACTGACCCCACTTAACTCTATTATATTCCCGAGTCATTTTAGTTCAGAGGCCACTTTCAGCCCTATATGGTCCAGTAAAATAAGAACACAATAACCTATAAATACAGGAGTTGGACAAAATAATGGAAACACCTTAAAAAATCAACAAAATATAATTTAATATGGTGTAGGTCCGCCTTTTGCGGCAATTACAGCCTCAGTTCTCCGAGGTGTTGATTCATACAACTTGTGAATTGTTTCCAAAGGAATTTTAAGCCATTCTTCAGTTAGAATACCCTCCAACTCTTTTAGAGACGATGGCGGTGGAAATCGACGTCTTACTTGAATCTCTAAAACTGACCATAAATGCTCAATAATGTTGAGGTCTGGGGACTGTGCCGGCCATACGAGATGCTCAACTTCATTAGAATGTTCCTCATGCCATTCTTTAACAATTCTAGCTGTATGGATTGGGGCATTATCATCTTGAGGTGAAGGTGTTTCCATTATTTTGTCCAACCCCTGTATTTGGAGTAAATATTTAAAGGGCATATAAATATTATAGTCAATATTAAATGAGAGCTGATGCTTTACTAAACCAGCAAATCCACCATTCAGTTAGGATTCGGTCAGTCACAGTTAGGCCGGTGCAGAGGTTGCGTTAACCGAAAATATTCCGTCATTGATGGATTTTTTTTTTTAAATGATGGAAAATTCTGAAGGCCGTCTGTCATTTTTGACAGATTAAAATACTAAGGGTAATCTACCAAAGAAAGTTTTCACACAACACTGTGAACAGAACCTGCTGCAGGATCACTGGTCTGTCTGTCTTTGAACAAGGCATCAAACAGTCCATAACGGCATCCTACCTGTATAGAACCAACAGCACCACTGTTTACAACTACACTGAATACAACAGCAGTACTTCAGATGACTCACCATTAGTCCACCTGTAGTAGACCCCCTGTCCAGTTGATGGTGAGTGTGAATATTAACCCTTTCGTGCATAGTGGTCACTACAGTGGACAGCTATTCTACAGCTGTTCTCTTATATATTCATGGATTTTGTTGTTCTTTTCGTTATATTTTTTGTTTTTGTTTTTTCTTTACACATATCTTTATTAAAGTTTTAAGACACTACATATCTTTTCTGACATGAATTGATAACATTATGTAGATCTCTCCTGAGGATAAACCCCCAGAATCACAAGCCTTCCCCACAGTTTTCACACAATTTATCAGTAAATGCATGTTTCTGTGCATCAAAAATTAAACGTGTGGTGTCCCAGCTGAGTGGACATTTTTGCAACTTCATGAAAAATAGATTCATAAGATTTTTTTGTCATTATTACTTTTTTTAATGTATTTTTTAATTTTTTTTTTTTTTTTATTATTTTTATTTTATTTTATTTTATTTTTATTTATTTTTCAGGAGGAAATTTTCTATCAAATTGTTTTTTTCATGCCTAAAGAGGAATAAAAACACTCAGGAAAAAATTTTGATTAAGGTTCTCATAATTCGTGCATGAAAGGGTTAATCAGTGTCAAGTCGTGTCTCGTTGTTTTGCTGACTTTAACCAAAATTCGATGCTACTTTGCTAGCGCAAAATGTGAAGACAGCCAAGTCTCCTTAGTTATTTTAGAAAGCCCAGTAAATGTGATGGCACTGATAAATGCAGTCAAAAAAGAGGGACTGATGCGGTGAAAGATGACGGGCAAGCAAGGAATACGCCAGTTCTGATGGCATTTGGTGTGTTATAGGTACGCATTTTCTACCTTTCATGTGTTATTTGATGGCATGTCCATTTGTTCCCAGATCTCTGGTTCACATAACCCGAACCCTCAGTGCATGGGATTTGACACTGCATGAACATACACAAGGAACGCTCATAATCTCTACAGATAACACACCAATTAAAAGTGGTGTATATAATTATGCGAGTCGTCATATCATGTTGGTTTATCAGCCAGCAGCAACTACAGCCGCTGCATCATTGAGATGTTTTTGAACATTAAATACTACTAAATATATCTCATTATCAATAATAAAAATAAAAAATTTGAAATGACGGATAAAAATATGTTATGACGGAATTTTTATGACCCTGTCTGTCAAAATGACGGACAATAAAAATGTCTAGCGCAACCTCTGGGGCTGTGTATTGGCAAGAATTTGGCGATACGATACAAATCACAATACTAGGATCACAATACGATATCAAGTGTAGAACAAACATAAAAAGCCAATGTATCTCTGTAGAGGGGTACATCTGTGGAATAATCTGGAGCAAAACTTAAAAATGTTGTCTTCAATTTGTGCATTTAAAAGGATGTATAAATCCACTATAATAACAAAATATAGAACAATATAGAAGCACGCAAAAAATAAGATATTATTGTAGTTAACTGGTTATCATGATAAGAAGATATTATCACATTTATTGATCACTGTATTTAGAGTAAATATTTAAAGTGCATATAAATATTATAGTTTATGTTAAAAACACTTGATTACGCAAATCTGATTGTGTGTGAGGTGACTAAAAAAGTGTATATGAATAGTTTGTGTGGATGTTTGTGTTATTGTAAAAATATACGGAGGAAAATGTGTGTTAACAAAGCAAAGGAAGTGGATCTAGTTTGATTATTAGTTTGTGAAAAGGGGGTGGAGTCAATAAGTTATACTTCTTCCCACTCCTTTTCGAGCGCAGAAAAAATGTATTATTTATTTATTTTGACCATGTTGTATGATTCTTTATCTGATGATTCTGTGTGCTCGAAATAAAACTACTACTCCTACTGCTACTACTACTACTACTACGATATATCGCAATAATAATAATAAATAAGAATATGGATTAAATTGATATAGCGCTTTTCTATGAACGCATACTTAAAGCACGTACAGTGGATCCATTATTCATTCGCTCTCACATTCTCCCTCTGGTGGTGGTAAACTACATTATTATTACTACATATTCCTATTACTACATTAACTACAGCAATATATCACAATATTGTTAACATGGCGATATTTTTTGTTTTGTTTATTTTTTAAAATATTTCCTGGAAAAACTTATAGTGCAGCATTTGGATAAATAAAGTTTTAACATGCAGCTTTACCAGTACAAAATCACACAAATAAATAATAAATAATGTTTTACAGACATTACAGTTTACAATCCTGCTTAAATGTTTGTATTCTTTTGCGAAAATAATGCATAGTGTTCAGTCGCCGAATCATCCAACATCAGAACATATTTTTGTGCATTCCCAATACAAAAAAAACTAACATTTGCCTCTTTCTGACAATAAAACGTGCTTTTAGGATGCTTGAAATAACTGTTATCAATTTCAAAAAACTACATGTATGACCTGTAATATCACAATACTACTTTTTTAGTATTCAAACTACAGAGCGAAATACCCATGTGAAAATAGAAATAAAAGAGCATGATAACAAAAAAGAAAAAACAAAAATGAATCTCCGCCATGTCTGCATTTGAATAAATACTTAAAAATATTGAGACAGTACTTTTTAAAATTGATAAAGTATCATGAAGTGAAATATCGCCATAAATTGCGGAACCGATATTTTCTTACACCTCTGGTCATAGTGCAAACAAATCATTGACAATGCGCTTTATCAACATCTATTCTTGTCTTGGAGTGCATCTAAAAGAAGGATGTGCTAGGTTTTTTTTTTTGTTTTTCATCATCTTAAAAGGATATTTTTGGATTACTTCAAAGATACTGATGCCCTGTCCTCGCTAATATCTCTACGTTTCAGCCTCACATCTACACATAAACAGTGTTCTAAGAAACAAAATAGAGATTTGGAAAATCAATGGTGTCACACCTCATTTTTCTCATGTCTGTTTTTGCTTTGTGTACTGAAATACCTTTGGGAGACAGACCAGACCAGCATTATGGACAAACCCACATCATGTAAAGAATACATCCTCAAAACCACAACCAACATTCAAGGTGATTTACAACTGAACTTCTTGCTGCTTCACTTTCATGACAGATTAAAGTGTCGGTATCTGCTATGTCCAGTTTTATCCACAGGTTGGACAACATCAACTATGATTTATGTGAGTGTTTAGACAAGTTTGGACTTTTTCTTTTTTTTTTTTTTTTTTTTAAATTGAGTAAAACAAAGGCCGCTTGAACAGAATTTTTAAAAAAACCAGACAGAAAAAATATCTGTTTTGAAAAATATCAGTATTATTGCTCATGCTCTGTCAGCAATAACAGTTTTAGCTGTGACATTTCCACTGACAACCCTCTGGAGGATTAAGCATTTTGAAAATAAATGAATGAAAATACTACAAATAGACACAGTATCATAGTAACGACCAGCGGATAAATTCATGAGAAACTGTTGCAAACTAAACATTGCATTAATGACAAGTGGCTCCAGGCACAACAAACCCCACCACTCGCACATATTGTAGTTTATTTTGGCATCGATCCAGCTGATGTCATCATGTCTATGCATGTGCTGATGTCAGTGTATCAACTGCCTCTATATGTTTAATTTTTCTTTTTTTAATTCCTATACTTTTTATTGCTTCCCTGCTGTAATGATTTATGTTTTATGTAAAGCACTTTGAATTGTCTTGTACATGAAATGGGCTATACAAATAAACCTGCCTGCTTATACAGGGTGGGGAAGCAAATTTACAATATTTTGAGGCAGGGATTGAAAGACAGTGTATGACCAATTAGTTTATTGAAAGTCATGAGAATTTATTTGCCACAAGAAAATTGACATAATAGAAAATGTTTTTATTCTATGTGTCCTCCTTCTTTCTCAATAACTGCCTTCACACGCTTCCTGAAACTTGCGCAAGTGTTCCTCAAATATTCGAGTGACAACTTCTCCCATTCTTCTTTAATAGTATCTTCCAGACTTTCTCCTAATAGTTTGCTCATAGTCATTCTCT
Source organism: Sphaeramia orbicularis (assembly GCF_902148855.1). NCBI lineage: Eukaryota > Metazoa > Chordata > Actinopteri > Kurtiformes > Apogonidae > Sphaeramia > Sphaeramia orbicularis. Next base: position 39,481,338 of record NC_043969.1, read on the forward strand.
TCTTCCATTATAAACAGTCTTTATGGACACTCCAACTATTTTTGAAATCTCCTTTGGTGTGACGAGTGCATTCAGCAAATCACACACTCTTTGACGTTTGCTTTCCTGATTACTCATATGGGCAAAAGTTTCTGAAAAGGTATGGATAATAGTGTTAGGTATGATTATGACATCAATATATGTTTTGGTTTCAAAACAATTGGCGTAGTGCCTGCTGAGAAAAAACAACTAAATGTTCATTGTAAATTTTGCTTCCCCACCCTGTATATGTGCGAAGTTTGAAGTGAATTGAAACAAAATGGATGTTTTTATAGACATTTGAAATTTACAAGTAAATGGGAGAAGAAAAAAGATTGTAAAAATTCATAAAAAATGTGAACTTTGACCTACTTTTCCCAACATGTAATGACATCTAGTCTGGGTCACTGGCAATCTATAAACCAAATTTGGTATGAATTCAACCAATAGTTTTGCTGCTACAGACATTTGAAATTTCACCAATTATAAGTAAATGGGGAGAAAAAGATTTTAAAAATGTGTAAAAAATTTGACTTGACCTACTCTTCCCAAAATGTAATCAGATCCATTCTGGGTCACTGGCATTCTATAAACCCAATTTGGTATGAATTCAACTAATATTTTGTTGCTAGAGTGTTAACAAACAAACAAAGAAACAAACAAACCGAACCAAAAACAATACCCCTTGCCTCCCCTTCGGGGGGTCGCACTAATTATTTTGTCAACAAAGTAGATATTTTGTTGTCCCTGTAGGATAATTCAGCATCTACATTGAAGATGCCAGGGATCAATCCAGATTTACACCAATACTGTGGTCAATGACAGGAGAATTAACCTAGCATACACTGAGGAGACCAGACAGAAAGGCTCTGGTTTAACTGGGAATCAACTCAGAGCTAACCACTGCACCCCCATGCCCCCCCTATCACATAATGTCATGACGTTAAAACAATTGGGTAAATAGTTAAATGCTTTATCTAACTGAATTACACAAAAATTTAAAAAAAAAAAAAAAAAAAGTCTTCCTTCTTCGTGCTCCTCATGGGACTTTACAACCAGTGGTGAGAAAAAAATAATGTTTTTAATGCATCATTAACTTTTGTGATACACACCATTAATACCAAAGTACCGTTACTTCGTCACATTCCACTTCCCTCTTTAGAACCTGATAAATCTTAAAAAAAAAGATAAAATCACCACAAGTTGAAGCAGCAGAAACCTCTTCAGTTGCTCTATGAAGCTGAATAAGGATAACATCACTCAACATGACTTGTGTGTAATCTTTATAAAAATTACATACGTTCACAATCTGATACAAATAAAAGTGTCGTCGATGATAACATCCACTGACATCTGTGACATATTACGGGGCAGGATTTTGACTCTATTGCATATGAGTAACTAAGGGTTAAAACATGTAATTTGATTAGATTTAATAAAGATTTCTCCAAAATGTTGATGACAAACAGGTCACATATGTATAGAATCTTTTAGTTGAAATGTTTTGCTTTGTATGATCTGCAGATGATCAAACTGTCCAAATGGGAAGAGGCCAATCTATTCAGTCTGCCTGTTAACTTTTTATTGTAACCTGCTGAGTCCAAACATGCAGAAGTGGAGCGTGTCTTTCTATATTTAAACTGTTACTAAAAAGCTCTTCTCAGTAACACTGGTCCTTTTAATTTTTTCACAGTCAACGCTACTCAACCGTTTTTTTCTCTTCTTTTTTTTTTGTCCGAAGTGCAGACTGTAACCGTGTTATCTCTGAAGCTAAAGTACTCCAGAGGCAACGCATGAGACTATTTTTACTTTTTTCTTTTCTATTATAATATACACAGAAGAAGCATCATGACCTCATTGGTATGTGGCTCTCACATTTTACCGCTGGAACAACAATCAGGAAGTCGAAAAAAAGTGTGAACAAAACAATCGTCACCCACCATCTGATGAGTTGTGCAGTGCAGTTGTGATAAAAAAAACCATATTATAATTTTCCGTTATCAAGGGCTGCTATAAATATTCACTAATGTGGATTAACCCTTTAAGACTGCTATTATAACAGGTGTCTCATGCCTTCTTTGCAATAAAACTGTCAGAAAATGTCTTTTTTTGCCAATTCTTTTTGCATCTTTCTTTTCAGGAAGAACTTAATTTTCAATATCTGGCCATTATTATCATTATTATGAATAATAAATGCTTAAAACTGTGTTTGAGTCAAAAAAAAAAAAAAAAAAGAAGTGGACTTGAAGTTTTTTGCATATTTATTTTCCAAAACAACTATAAATGTCCACTTTTTGACATCATTGCAAAAATTAACTTTCAACTATTTTACATCTACTCAAACATGCTTTTTGGTCTTGAACAGTTCATTATCCATATTGTGGCTTCATATTTTTCCAGGCGTTTTTAGCCTGTGTGAAACAGTTCCTCTCTACTTGTAATAGAGTCCTGCGTTGCTGTCGTAAAGTGTTATAAAGTGTCGGAAACCTCAGGATCTCATCTTTCTGTGAATTTAATTTTGTGGACAGCATAAACAGGTCAGAAGTTACAGTAATTTGAATGCTATGAAGTGCAAAATGTAGCTAGCATCGGAGAGATTGCAGTTCTTTAAAGGGGTCATATTTGTTAATCCACTTTTATTAGTCTTTGGTTCATTGATTTATATATTTGGGACTCTAATAGTTCCAAAAGTTTAAATTTGAACCCTCCAGGTGCTGCAAAGCTATCTTTAGATTCATTTTGGCCAAATCGAGTGGATTTCTACAACCTGTTTTAATTCCTGCTTAATTTGTTACGTTTTATAACTAGTTACGTAACATTTGCACATATAAGGTCAAGACTTCCGACCACTTTTATTAATCTTTGGTACCTTTCTACTTGTAATAGAGTCCTGCATTGCTGTCGTAAAGTATTATAAAGCGTCTGAAAGCTCAGGATCTCATCTTTCTGATACTGTTTGAATTTTGTGGCTAGCATAAACAGGTCAGAAGTTACCGTAATTTGAATGTTGTAAAGTGCAAAATGTAGCTAGCATCAGAGAGATTGCAATTGTTTAAAGGGTCATATTTTGCTAAACCCACTTTTATTAGTCTTTGGGTCATTTATTTGTGTATTTGGACGCTAATAGTTCCAAAAGTTTGAATTTGAACCCCCCAGGTGCTCCAAAGCTATCTTTATAATGCATTTGGGCAAAAATTGAGTAGAATCTACAACCTATTTCAATTCCTGCTTTATTTGTTACATTTTATGACTTAGTTACGTCACAACATTTGCACATATAAGGTCAAAGACTTCCACCAACTTTTATTAGTCTTTGGTACCTTTCTACTTTAATAGAGTACCACATTGGTGTTGTAAAGTGTCTGACAAGTCAGGATCTCATCTTTCTGATGCTGTTTGAATTTTGTGGATAGCATAAACTCCAGTAATTTGAATGCTATAAAGTGCAAAAGTAGCTAGCGTCGGAGAGATGCAGTGGTTTAAAGGGGTTCATATTTTGCTAAACCCAGTTTTATTAGTCTTTGGTTCATTTATTTGTGTATTTGGACCCTAATAGTTCATACAGTTGAATTTGAACCCTCCAGGTGCTGCAAAGCTATCTTATATTCATTTGGGCAAAAATTGAGTAGATTTCTACAACCGTTTTAATTCCTGCTTAATTTGTTACATCACGACATTTGCACAATATAAGGTCAAGACTTCTGACGAATGTTTCTCCAGTACGACATAATGTTTGTCAGTAGTAGCGGTTGTAGTAAAACTGAAAAATATGTCCAAACTTCGAGCTGAATATAGAAATGTTCAGTTGTTGGTTGAACGGGACAGATCAGCACAGTCAACAACCTGGAGGGGGTGGGGCTTGAAGTGGCTCATTTGCATTTAAAGGGCCAGCGCTCAAAACCACCTTTCTGGTGTCATTACTCAGAAATAGGGTTGAAGATGGACCTGTGGAGTTGAATTAATGAAGAATTCAGACCCAAACATAGCATTTACAGTTTATGTAGCGCACAGGGAAATGTTTGAAAATGCAGAATTCCATTTAAAGAAGTAAAATATCACTCCTTTAAAGGGTAAACTGGTAAGAGTTTGTGAAAAACAGATCCTGACGAAAAAAACTAACAGTAAATGATTTCATTTATGTGTCTAGTTCCTTATTTCATAGAAGAGCACAGTCATCAACACTGCATACATCAGTGTTGAGATTCTAGTTCACTACCATTAAACCATCCTGAGATAAATGCCATGACTGTTTCAAGCCCCATTTAAATATTATGGCCTTTTCTGGAAGGAGAGAACGCTGCTTAATTGAGACCTGGAAAGCTGCCCAGTTTGAAGAGGTCAGAGCGACCCAGCTGGGTTATTCCTAGCATCCTTCAACTGTGGCCAGCATATTAACCCGGGACGGCAACAGCTCTCAACCACAGAGAAGAAGACGACTCATTTAGTAAGCCTCGTCACGCTAAAAATAGAACCGATTATTTTCCACAGGAAAAGCGGTTGTTGCCTGATTGAAGAGCGAAGTGAATGAAAGGACTGAATCATGTTTCCTTGCGTCACACTTTTACATTCGAGATCGAAAATCCTGCGTGAAATATGCAGGCAGAAAGAGGCCCGTGGGAATTCAGTGGGATCCGAACTGGTAGTGCAGCTTTTTTTTTTTTTTTTTTTTCCCCCACTTCTCTCTGGCACACATTTCTTTCTTAAAATTTCAACAAACTTCCCCCCTGTAAAGTAAATCATGGGGGAGGAGGACACAACAAAATGAGCTAACCCACCCACCGCCTGTCCTACAGAGCATGTCTAAGCCCATCGATCACTGTCTAAACGCTGGGAAGTGAGGGCTGAAGCTGTAAAAGTGGGTTGAACTCTCCCAGATCTCCCCCTCCTCCTCCTCCTCTGTGACTTTGGCTGAAGCTGCATCACTGTTTGGGAAAAAAAAAAAAAAAAGAAGCGGATTCAGCCGAGACACACTGCCCTTATTAACTATTGGACTGGACAGACCTCAGTAATCACACACTCCTATAATATCATATCTGAGAGTCACATGATTGCCTGAGCAATAAATTGCAAACCACACAGGACATGATGTAACTCCCATTTCTTCATCATGTTCCACTGCTCTTTCTGCAGAAAAGATCAAAGTTAAACAAAGGTCAAGTCTGAGCAGAAAATGGAAGACGCGATCGAGATTTAATATGAAGTACTGTAGGCCTTTGGTTGTTTACTCATTTACGTACTCCGTTTGTAATTTAACAACTGTCTTGGTTGCTGCGTTCGTGATAACAGGCTGTGCATTGATTTGTGTGCAGAGATAGGTCGGTTTTTTCCCTTTTTTTTTTTTTTTTCACAACACTAGCAGCCGTTACCTTCTCAATGTTCCACCTTTTTGTGTTTTCTGTCTTATTTTCTTAGACGCAGCGTACAGAGACAGGAAGCAGGGCAGACAGAGGGGATGACAAGCAGAAAGTTTAACTGTTTACAGCTTAAAAACATGAGAAAATAGAGATAGAACTGGGTAAAGATGATCTGAGACTAAAAATAAATAAGGCCTCATATGGTCAACAGTGAAAACTCTTCTGTGAAATTGCAAAAGTAAATGGAGATGTTTTTGGTTTTTTTTCCAAATAAGTACTATAATGCGTACATTTTTCAACCAACTCATTAGATTTTACTAAAATTTGTTCATCTGTCATATGATTTACATCTCAGAAGAAAAAATAACACACTAACCTAACTGTTAATAAACCTTTCCTCTGATTAATGTCCAAGTTTATTATTGTAATTACAGTATTTTTGCACATAAGCATTTCCTTAACCTATGGGTTTGTAGTATTAATGCTCAGACTGATCTCATGAAATTGTGTTGTATGCCACGCCAGTTCTTAAGTTATTTGGTGCGCTATACATATGTATTTTCATCCTGTTGCATGTTATGCAACACTAACTGCTCACGTGTCACTTTACGCCAAGCTCTCTGGTTTACATATCTGTAGCCGCTAACCCTAACTAGTGATGTGACGTTCACAAACGAATCAAATCTTTTGAACAGCTCTTTGAAAAGAACGATGGGAACCGAATCTTTGTAAAGAGCCGTTCATTTTTTATTTATTTATTATTTTTTTTTAAAGGAGGGAGTGTCCGATTGCCTGTCAATTTAGCGTCACTGGGGAGGCATTGGGTAGAAGGAGTATGTTCGACCAGAAAAAAAAGAGTGTTTGCACACTGCGCATGCCTCATGGCAAGAAGGTGGCAAAAAAAAACAGTTTGAAGCGTGAGGTGAGCATACCGGAGGAGGCGGAGCTGGAAGACTGGTTGAAACCGGAGAAAAGTTTGAGAATGAGTGAGTGACCACCTGTGAGTAATGAGCCAAAGAAAATGTTATTTCATTTGAAAAATGTTTTATTTTCTTCTTCATTTTTAGGCTACAGACTAGTCCACATAATGTACTGTGATGTTTTTGGTCCAATTCCAGCATTTGCCTCATGTCACCTCTCATGTCATGTATTTAGCCCACACATTTGAACTAACTATTCTTTTTTACGGTAAATATTTACTGCCGCGCCAATTAAACACCTTTAAAATGTGATGTCAGTCATCACATGTAGCCTATTTAGTCATTAAAACATTGGTGTTTCAAAATAATGCAAAAAACATAAAACAGCCAGTCTTTTGAACGGCTCTTTTCAGGGAACGGCTCCTGATTGAACGGCTCCCTTCAAAGAGCCAAAAGTCCCATCATTAACCCTAACCGCTAATCACGTGGTATTTGATGCAGCACGAGCATACACGCAGAAAGTTTATAATGTGTACAAATAACACGCCAATTAAAAGTGGCGTGTATATTTACATAATTCATGATATCATGTTGTAATGTTGCTAGCACATGTCGCTAGGCTACTGAGTTTATTTATTATAATACTTTAGCATCCAATGCAGGATCAAGGGTTTGGGTTTATTCCACATTAACATGCACAGTTTGGATAAGTGTCGTTTTGCTATTACATCAGAAATAAAGACTAATACGTGCAGTTATTCTGATTTACGGATACTTTAGAGTTATCTTAAACCGGGCCACATACAGCCCAGTTTGATCTCAAGTGGGCCAGACTAGTAAAATAATAGCATAATAACCTTTAAATAATGTAAACTTGGAATATTTCTCTGGTTTTTGTGCAAATTTTTAAAAAATTAAATTATGGAAATGTTTACATCGATAAAGTATCCTTTAAAAAATGTGACTAACTTGAACAAACACAACCAACCTGAATTTATTTTAAAAAATAGTGCGATTTTAACAATATTATTATATTGTTATTGTTATTATATTATTAACTTACAGATTGCAGTGGATGTACAAAGGCAGGAAACATTTAGTAACAGGAATAATATTGATGAAAAAGTTTGGAATTTGGAGGTGTCATTGTGCATAGGTTATTTGATTGTATTTTACTAGTCTGACCCACTTGAGATCCCATTGGTTTGTACATGGAACCTGAAAATGAGTTTAATACACTTGAACATTAACATCTTCAATGTAATTTTTGCATTTCAACTGGATCCCGTGGGTTGGATTGGAATAATGAACCGGATGTTTGACTGAGTTTATTTATTTACGTCTTTGTGCGTAAAAATATGTTTGATTCATTACAGAACTCTGAGAGGAAAATGAGTGATGTCAAATATGCCTGGTTTAGTGCAAAAAATGACAGTAGGATACCTTTGTCTTTCAGTGTCAGTCAGATTGAAGGTATTTCAATGCAGATTTATACAGGGTGGGGAAGCAAAATTTACAATATTTTGAGGCAGGGATTGAAAGACAGTGTATGACCAATTAGTTTATTGAAAGTCATGAGAATTTATTTGCCACAAGAAAATTGACATCATAGAAAATGTTTTTATTCTATGTGTCCTCCTTCTTTCTCAATAACTGCCTTCACACGCTTCCTGAAACTTGCGCAAGTGTTCCTCAAATATTGGGGTGACAACTTCTCCATTCTTCTTTAATAGTATCTTCCAGACTTTCTCCTAATAGTTTTGCTCATAGTCATTCTCTTCTTCCCATTATAAACAGTCTTTATGGACACTAACTATTTTTGAAATCTCCTTTGGTGTGACGAGTGCATTCAGCAAATCACACACTCTTTGACGTTTGCTTTCCTGATTACTCATATGGGCAAAAGTTTTGAAAAGGTATGGATAATAGTGTTAGGTATGATTAGACATCAATATATGTTTGGTTTCAAAACAGTTGATGTAGTGCCTGCTGAGAAAAAACAAATAAATGTTCATTGTAAATTTTGCTCCCCCACCCTGTAGGCGTGACAAAAGCTGATACACTTTTACTGCAAATATCTTCCGTATTGGTGATCAAATCTTGTTAATAACTAATAATCAGTATCAGTGTCCAGCCTTAAAATCTCAAATGAAAACCATTCCAGCTCACATGCAGCTAAAGAACAGTCTGCCAACACTAGACACTCTGAGAAAAAAAGGTCAAACTCCCGTATCTGTGAGTGCACAGTGTTTATCCTCTTCACTTTTCCTGTATTATCATATAAAACCTCCATCTCACCTTGTTCCAACCCCCACCCCCGTTTGTCCTGAGCAGCCGCTTACAGATACAGAAACGCTATAGCGGAGACGACGTCTGCATCTATTTGAAATAAATTGGAAGGAAACACCCAATAACAAAGCTGCACTAAACAATCTTTTGATTCAGTTTGCGTCTACAAATAGAACCCAAACTGGTTTGTCTTGCCAATTCCTTTTGTTTCCTCTGCGTGATAAGTAGACGTGTTTTTGCTCTATTTTTGGCAGACGGCAAAACAATGATACTGTGGGAAAACAAGCAAATTCATACAAAAGCTCCGACTTCACAGACATAAAAGGGATGTAGTTGTTTGCGTGTTGATAGTCCTGCAAAGTTTTACACACATCTTAGACCAGCGGTGTCACATATAAGGCTCGTGGGCCAAAAACAGCCACCAAAAGGGTCCAATCCGGCCTGTGGGATTAACCCATAAAGACTAGACATCTACTATCGACCAAAACTATCTACTGATCTAAAATGCTTAATACCTGTTGATCTATTAATGTTTTTCAGTTACATTTTATTATTTTTATTTTATAGAATGTTCTTTGCAGTGGCCAGCATTTTTGTTTTTTTTTTTTGTTTGTTTGTTTTTTTAACCCACGAAGACCCAAACAGCCACTGACGACCAAAACCATCTACTGATCTAAAATATTTAATAACTGTTGATCCACTAATCCTATCAATTAATGTAAATAATTGGTGTAAAAAGCAGTTTGTCATCTTTTCATGGTCATCAGATATGACCCATCTGGATGTTCAGAGGCTCTGTAGTTACCATGGAAACACCATCATCTTCTACAACATTGATTGACCAGTAAAACCAGTGGAGTTGGATCAATGACAGTGGATAAGACACTTGGTTTATGTACAGTTAATGATATATTTTACTGGAAAAATCCTTTTTTTTTTTTTTTCAGTTTCTCTGTTTCTGATATAATAACCCTCAACTTTAATTTGAGCTTTTTATGAACATCCGCATGATCAATGAATTAAATATAGGAAAACACATGATTTTCACTGAAAAATGCAAAATACAGAGGAAAATATTTTAAGAAATTAAGCTATAAGCTATATTAAGCTATCATTAGAAACTGAACAACTATTTAAAGAAAATTCTGAAAATCATCTCATGACCCCCCACCTTGAAAACCCTGCAATTCTAGATTGTTTCAATATTAGCAGAGGGTGCAAACTGATGAAGAAAATAACACTGCAGAGAAATAAATATTAACACTTTATAGTCATTTTTAAATTACATTTGGAGTAAAAATAGCTCTATAAAGTGTAACCGTATTACTCTAACAGTGTGAAAACACCACAGTGTTAGATATTTTTACACATTTCATTCTTAATTTTGACACTAAATTGAGTACAATTAACTCTGAAAATTTGACAATGGCCAGAGAGTAAATTTTACTCTAACTTTGAGTGGGACCAAATGTTATCTGAAACAGTTAAATTCAACCCTCTAAGAGTTAAACTGACACTCTGTTTTTTACTTTGTATGTACATCATATATAGAAAATGAGAGTAAAAAAAACACATAAAAACAAAATAAGTACCTTTTAATAATGTAATTTTACTTTTTTCACTATAAAACCTTGTAGGGATCCCTACAATTCTACATTGTTACAATATTAGTAAGGAGCAAAGTGATGAAGAAAATAACACTGCAGAGAAATAATATTGACACATTATAGAGTCATTTATAAACTACATTTGGAGTAAAGATAGCTCTATAAAGTGTAATAATATTACTCTAACAGTGTGAAAACACCACATTGTCAATTTTTTTAGACATTTCACTGTTAATTTTGACACTGAATTGAGTAGAATTAACTGAAAATTTTACACTGGCCAGAGAGTAAATTTTACTCTAATTTTGAGTGAAACCAAATGTTATCTGAAACAGAGTTAAAGTCAACTCTCTAAGAGGTAAATTGACACTGTTTTTTTTACTGTGTATGTACATCATATACAGAAAATGAGAGCAAAAAAATACACAAAAAAACCACAGTATGTACCTTTTAATAATGTAATTTTACTTTTTTCACTATAAAACCTTGTAGGGATCCCTACAATTCTACATTGTTTCAGTATTAGTGTAGGGAGCAAACTGATGGAGAAAATAACACTGCAGAGAAATAAATATGAATACATTATAGAGTCATTTTTAGGCTACATTTGGAGTAAAAATAGCTCTATAAAGTGTAATCATATTACTCTAACAGAGTGAAAACACAACAGTGTTAAATATTTTTACACATTTCATTGTAAATTTTGACACTGAATTGAGTAGAATTAACTCTGGAAATTTAACATTGGCCATAAATTTTACTTGACTAAATTTTAGACCGTCATGAGACTGGTTAGTTTTACCCTACCGATGATGTGTTGTTGCAATAGTAAATTTTACTTGATTTTGAGTGGGACCAAATGTTATTTGAAACAGAGTTAAATTCAACTCTCTAAGAGTTAAACTGACACTGTTTTTTACTATGTATGTGCATCATATACAGAAAGGAGAATAAAAAAAAACACACACAAAAAACCACAATATGTATCTTTTCATAATGTAATTTTACTTTTTTCATTATAAAACATAGAGAAGATTTGACACTGTGATATTACAGGGTTGGACAAAATAATGGAAACACCTTCACCTCAAGATGATAATGCCCCAATCCATCAGCTAGAATTGTTAAAGAATGGCATGAGGAACATTCTAATGAAGTTGAACATCTCGTATGGCCGGCACAGTCCCCAGACCTCAACATTATTGAGCATTTATGGTCAGTTTTAGAGATTCAAGTAAGACGTCGATTTCCACCGCCATCGTCTCTAAAAGAGTTGGAGGGTATTCTAACTGAAGAATGGCTTAAAATTCCTTTGGAAACAATTCACAAGTTGTATGAATCAATACCTCGGAGAACGAGGCTGTAATTGCCGCAAAAGGCGGACCTACACCATATTAAATTATATTTTGTTGATTCTTTAAGGTGTTTCCATTATTTTGTCCAACCCCTGTACAATGATCAATAAATGTGATAATATCTTCTTATCATGATAACCAATATACTACAATAATAAATTATTTATGCATACTTCTATAATTTTATATTTTATTATAGTGGATTTATACATCCTTTTAAATGCACAAATTGAAGACGACATTTTTAAGTTTTGCTCCAGATTATTCCACAGATGGACCCCTAACAGTGATACACTGGCTTTTTATGTTTGTTCTACACTTATATCGTATCATGATCCTAGTATTGTGATTTGTATCGTATATACACAGCCCTAACTGTGACTGACGGTAGATTTGCTGGTTTAGTAAAGCATCAGCTCTCATTTAATATTGACTATAATATTTATATGCACTTTAAATATTTACTCCAAATACAATGATCAATAAATGTGATGATATCTTATCATGATAACCAGTTAACTACAATAATATCTTATTTTTTTGCGTACTTCTATAATGTTCTATATTTTGTTGTTATAGTGGATTTATACATCCTTTTAAATGCACAAATTGAAGACGACATTTTTAAGTTTTGCTCCAGATTATTCCACAGATGGACCCCTCTAACAGAGATACACTGGCTTTTTATGTTTGTTCTACACTTACAGGGTGGGGAAGCAAAATTTACAATATTTTGAGGCAGGGATTGAAAGACAGTGTATGACCAATTAGTTTATTGAAAGTCATGAGAATTTATTTGCCACAAGAAAATTGACATAATAGAAAATGTTTTTATTCTATGTGTCCTCCTTCTTTCTCAATAACTGCCTTCACACGCTTCCTGAAACTTGCGCAAGTGTTCCTCAAATATCGGGTGACAACTTCTCCCATTCTTCTTTAATAGTATCTTCCAGACTTTCTGGTAATAGTTTTGCTCATAGTCATTCTCTTCTTTCCATTATAAACAGTCTTTATGGACACTCCAAGTATTTTTGAAATCTCCTTTGGTGTGACGAGTGCATTCAGCAAATCACACACTCTTGACGTTTGCTTTCCTGATTACTCATATGGGCAAAAGTTTCTGAAAAGGTATGGATAATAGTGTTAGGTATGATTATGACATCAATATATGTTTGGTTTCAAAACAATTGACGTAGTGCCTGCTGAGAAAAAACAAATAAATGTTCATTGTAAATTTTGCTTCCCCACCTGTATATCATATCGTGATCCTAGTATTATGATTTGTATCGTATATACACAGCCCTAACTGTGACTGACGGTAGATTTGCTGGTTTAGTAAAGCATCAGCTCTCATTAACTTCACATCGGAAGTGTTTGGAGTAAAGTTTGTATCGACGTCCCCAGAGTGGACTACCTTTCCAAAAACCCCCGACAGATGTAGTGCAGCCTGTGTGTTTGTGAGTCTGCCTCTGGTTTTGAGGTGGGGGGTGTGGGGGTTAACTAGCCTTGCGGTGGTGTCTGTGTTGATGGAGGGAAAAGGGGGCCTGCAGGATCCTGTGTGTCAGCAGCCTGCATGTGAGAGACATTGCCTGGCGGAAGTGCATCGCTGGCAGATGTCCAACATCCCCGCCACCCCCTCATACCCCCCCCCATCCCTTCCTGGTCTATCTTCCTCTTTTGTCTCCCAGCACAAAGAACACACAGTCCCATTAAAAGCAGCTACTGGGAAAACGTATGGAGCTGTTATAATCAAGGCCACTGTTCTTGGTGTGTGCAGTATTTCCAGTTGTAGTCGTGTCGTGTCGACACGAGCGTGAAATCAACGCGTACTTGCCTTTTCCTGCCCCTGTGTCATCAGGGGTTTTACATTATTGGAGCGTACACTTTGTCTTAAGCCTTTCATGTGGCTTGTGACAAGGGATGTTTATTTACACCCAGCGAGGAAACTCCTGTTCCAGCCACGGTTTAATTTGATTGGATGGTTCCGGAAAGGGGGCGGGGCTTGAAGTGGTGTAGTGAAGTTGTCATGGAGGAGTAGTGCTTCTGTCTTTGCTCACAGAGGGATATCAGCACAGGAAGTACGTTGGGAGGGAGTAAACACCTGCTGTCTACCCCCGCAGCCTCTAACACACGTACCAAACCACATGTGCGCTAACACAGTAACCTACTCATTGTTTGTATATGTTAGTCGTTTTCATCAGCAGTCGACACAATATTGCACATAATTGCATCCTAACGGCACATTCTGTTTACTGCACTGGTCCATTGCACATACTGTGTTTCATGATTCTTTTCTACAATGTACGTAGTCTTGATATAGTAAGTCATTTATTTGTCCATTTAACAAAATATGATAAATACATACATACAGTTTGGATTTCTAGATTAAACATGGGCGAAAAGGTGTAGGCAGAGGCAACAGCTTATTTATGCCTACCCTATTTACAAAAAGAAAGTTGCAGAAACAAAACAAGATGACAAGATGGTGCAGTTTTAAACAGTAATATAGATAAACAATAATATAATTTCAGCAAAATCTTAGATTCATACTGATAATTGGCTTAGTATACTTATTTTTTTGGTGTTTTTATGTTGATGTACATACTCTTTTTTGTTCAAAGTGTTTTTATTACACATTGAGTCATGCAGAAAAGCATAATATAGTCATTATTATTATTATTATTATTATTATTTAAACCCAACCCTATGAACATTCCCACCCTGTTGCACCATAAAAAAGATGGTAATTAACAATAAATAATAAAAAAATATGCAACTCAGATATTAGTTACAGACTCATATTAATAAGACTACTCTGGAATAAGTGAGGGATCTACCTCTTTTGTGTGATTCAGAACAGGTTGCCAAGTACTGAAAAACTTATTGGCACATCGTCTTATAGAATATCTAATTTTTTCCCAAATTTAAATGATGTTAAAAAAAAAATTTCCAGAAACCACTATTTAAATGTTGGAGGTTGTTTATCGTTCCATTTAATAACTAGAAAAGCACTCAGAGAGCGCAGACCTCCACCAAGGCATATCTGCCCCCCCCCCCCCCCCCCCCCCCCCACACACACACACACACACACACACACCCGATCACCACCAAAATTTAATCATTTCTTCCTGTGCCAGTATCAACATTTCCTGAAAATTTCATGAAAATCCATCCATAACTTTTTGAGTTATCTTGCTAACAAACCAACAAATAAACAAACCCTGGCAAAAATAACCGTCATGGCAGAGGTGGTAATAATAATATGATGATGATGATGATGATAATAATAATAAATAATACTTCACACTTATATAGCACTTTTTTGACACTCAAAGATGCATTTAAGTAGTATTAGTCTACGAGGTGGAAGAGTGGTGAAGGTAATCAGATTTTTAGATTTTTGGTTAAAATGAAAAGAATGTGATGAAAATACCAAATATTGCAATTGTTGCCTCAGGTTTAATATGAGACCCTGTTTACATCAGAAAGAGATTTAAATACAGGCTGCCAAAAGTTGATGCACATATTCTTGAGTCGTGCATAAAATGATTAGACCATCAAAAGTCATCAAAAACAATGGTTATGCAATCCGGTACTAACTCCTGTGTGTATCATGTGACTAAAACAGACAGAAAAGAAAACATGGAATGCCTAAAAGTGCTGTTTTTGTCAGTACAATGCCATAGATATTAATGTAAGAACTGAAGTGATTTTGGTTATTATCAAGAAAACCATGGAAAATGGATAGATATCAGCTCTGAAATTAAACTACTATGAGCTTTTTTTGTTGTTATCATTATATTTGTCCAAACAAATGTACCTTAATTTGTACCAGGCATTAAAACGAACAAGAAATTGAAAAAAACGAGGGTGGTCTAATAATTTTGTCTGCAACTGTATGTCAGGATTTATGCAATTATTGTGAAAAGATCAATTTAGGAGTAAAAAGTAGGAAACAATTATTACTTCACTGTGACACTACTCCACTACAAGTAAAAGATCTGCACACAAAAACTCATTTATGTTCGTAAATATTATCAGCCAAATGTCCAGAAAATATGAAAGATAATTAACATCAGACATGAAACTACTTTAGCTGAAAATTAAGAAAACACTGAAGAAAACAAGGGCGGTCTAATAATTTTTTGTATCTTTAAGAAAAACTCCATTATGTGCACATAATGATAATAAACAGTCTTGAATCTTGAACACACAACTGAAGTCGTACTGTTGAGACTGTAATATTCTATTATACAGTAGGAAACCAAACTGAATCAATCTTACAATACAAATCATTTCACACCACTTTGAGAAAATTAGAAGCCTTGATTGGACGTCTTTACTCGAGCAAAAGTAGAAGCTCTGCACAGTACACAAAGACTAGATGTACAAAGAATGTCTATAATTCTATCTGCTGTTTGTATACAAAACTACTGCATTCTTCTCCTGGTCTCATACCTTTTCTTCCTGTATTGACTGTTTTGTCTTCCTACGCATTTTGCATTGCTACGTCTGTTATCATTGATATGCAGTGCTCTATATACCAGGGGACTGCCTTTTCTGTGTGTTATTGTTCCATCTACAGTCGCGGAAAAAATGATCAGACCACCTTTGTTTTCTTCAGTTTCTTGTTCATTGTAATGCCTGGTACAACTAAAGGTACATTTGTTTGGACAATATAATAATAACAACAAAAATAGCTCATAATAGTTTAATTTCAGAGCTGATATCTATCCATTTTCCATGTTTTCTTGACAATAACCAAAATCACATAAGTTTTTACATTAATATCTATGGTATTGTACTGACAAAAACAGTGCTTTTAGGCATTCCATGTTTTCGTTTCTGTCTATTTTAGTCCCATGATACGCACAGGAGTTAGTGCTTCATTGCATAACCATTGTTTTTGATGACTTTTGATGGTCTCATAATTTTTTCCACGACTTTATATCCTTATTGTTGTACATATTTCTTAGCTGTAGTATAGAGTCAGCTTTTGTATATATCAGTACTTTTTGTAGTACTTTAGTAATATATGTATATTTAATTTTTATCTTGTAGCTTCATACGTTGCTTACATTTTTCAGTATTTTGTGTGATTTTTTTGTTTTTTTCTGACCTTTTTGCACTAATTGTTTTTGCTGCTAAACAAAGTTTAATTTTTCCTGTGACGGTGACAATAAAGATCTATTCTATTCTATTCTATGTTGTAGCAAGAGTTGGCGATATGACAAAAATTAAATCTTGATTTTTTTTTTTTTTTTTTTTCTTCTCTGTTATCAAGGATTTACAATTTTAACCGTTGCTTTCTACATGAATGAAAGCCGAAACATACGTAACACGTATGTAAGTTGAAGTCAGTCTCCATAAACAGTCTCCCTTAAATACATGCAAAATGAAGTCAAACAGAAATGACAGATAATTGTAAAACAGGTCAGAAGAGTAATAGAATAGAATAGAATAGAATGCCTTTATTGTCATTATACATATGTACAACGAAATTATATTGAAGTACAGAAACCTGAAGAATCTACTTCAATACAATAACAGGGTATTTGTAGTTTGTTGATGATGAAAAGTTAAAAATGGATCTCTATAAATACAATAACAAGGCCTTTCCTCATTTCCTGTTTCTTTTCCTGATTTGTTTGAACTATATTTACCCAAGTAAATATTGGAGCCATGTTTTCCAAGTGCTTTGTCTTCCAGTCATTTCTACATTAATTAATTAATTAATTCATTCATTCATTCATTCATTTTCCGAACCACTTAATATTTAAGAGGGTCGTGGGTATGCTGGAGCAGTAAAAAACAGTAAAAAATGTGATATTTGTCTAATTATTTTATTTATTTATATGTTCTGAATCCCTCTGCCTGCACCCACTCAGGAGCTCCTCAGCAAATAAAATAAATACACCTACAGGAATTTATTTAACTGTAGCATAAATAGCAGTATTATACTGGAACTCTGACGCTAATGACCAGGGATCTTCAGTTATGTGTGAAACAGGCGTAACATTTATACAAGTAAACAGAAATAAACATGTGAAGAGTATGAAACATAGAGCGTAACAACAAGGTGGAAAATATTGCATATTGTTGACATCTTACACAGTGGAATAGTACAAAAGAGCTGACTCATGTTTAGCTATGTTGGCTATTTCACGTAAAACACAAATTATAGACATTTTAACGTACATGATGAAGAATAGCATCAAGAAGGTACCTTTATATTTAGAATATGACCACTTTAGTACTTACACAAATAAAAGAAATACACTTACAGGTGTTAGCTTAGCTGTAGCTTAGCTGTAGCCTAGCTAGCTACATAGAGCAGTGTATTCCTAGCAAAATGATAATATCATACAGGTGTTACTGGTGTGTTCAAATTGTATACATGTATAGAATCATCATTTTTAAATAACTGACCATTTCCTTCTTGATTGTTCACTGAAAAGACAAATGAGGGTGAAAAATTGGATGGATGGATTGAATCATATTCCAACCAATAGCTAACGTTAGCCTTTAGCTACTTCCTAGCTTACACTTACAGTACTACGTGAAACATTAGGATTAATTTCAAACACTCGGTGAGGTGAACAGACAACAAGATAGTTTGGTATGTCAGAATTAATTGACACCTTTTCCACTGTATCATCGGAGTAGTGTTTTATGAAGGGTAGTTTAATGCTAATATGAGCTGTTGTTACAATGAGCAACATTAGCTATTAGCACTCTGAGATTCTGCTGAATGAAAAGTGCTTTATAAATGTAATTTATTATTATTATTATTATTATATTATTATTATTATTGTTATTGTTATTGTTATGTTGTTGTTGTTATTTGCTGTTGCTAATATAAGTTAAGGTTGGCTATATTTCGTTTTCTTTGGGGTATGGTCTGATATTTCTCCAGACTTTTAGTATCAGGTTAAGTCATAGTCATTTGCCAGGTTTTCTACATTTATTTGACTTAAACACAGCAACATTGGTTTATTTCCTGATTGTGCCATTTTAATTTTAGCTTCCCAAAGGAAAATGACCACTTCTTAATATTATCCATGGGGGGTAATAATGACACCAACATCTGAACTTATTTTTGCACATTTTGCATAAAACGCAGCTAATTCACAAGTACCCCAGTGTAAATAAAACATGCCAGCTCCTACACATGTAAAATATAAATCCAAGTTACCAGATTTAGTCATAGCGCTCAACAGTATTACTTTGGTGTTGAAACTTTGACATCAGTAAGTGAACATCTTTAGATAAGGATGAACAAATAAGTGTGACATTCATGGAGGTAACAGAAATAGACAGATAAACAATAAGGAACAATAGGATGCGTTAGGATGATAACTGAATGGGGAACAAATGACATTGACTTTGGCCACAAGGGAATAGTACGAAACGAAGGAAGTAAAAGAGGCAAAACAATCTATAAAGGCAGCAGCAGAGAATGGGAAGGGCTCAAACAGACACAGCCGAGGTCCTGAACGTCATCATGCTCTGAAAACTGATTTTAAATGGGGTTTTTCTTTCCTCTTTTATTCACTGAGATCATCTTTATTCTTCTTCTCAGGCCTGGAAGAAGCGCTGGTTTATACTTCGCAGCGGCCGCATGAGTGGTGACCCCGATGTTCTGGAGTATTACAAGAACGACCACTCGAAGAAGCCCATCCGGGTCATCGACCTGCACTGCTGCGAGCAGGTCGACGCCGGCCTGACCTTTAAGAGGAAGGAGTTCCAGGACAGCTTCGTGTTTGACATCAAGACCTCGGATCGCACCTTTTATCTGGTGGCTGAAACCGAGGAGGAGATGAACAAGTGGGTCCGCTCCATCTGTCAGCTCTGTGGGTTCAACCAGTCGGACGACAACCACGGTATGTTGACCTTTTCCATCATGCTTTATCACTCTGCCTCTGCTTTGTTTTCCTCTGACCTGCATTGTGTTTGACTGTTCTTAAGAGTTTTCATATGGCATTAACCTTCACATTTACATGAAAATGGTCTTTAGTTATTAATAATAATAATAATACAATAATATAATAATAATAATAATAACTTTGTTTATATAGCACCTAGGGATGTAACGATATGAAAATTTCATATCACTGTTATTGTACTGTTCTTAAGAGTTTTCATATGGTGTTAACACTCACATTTACATGAAAAGGGTCTTTAGTTGTAATAATAATAATAATATAATAATAATGATAATAATAATAATAACTTTATTTATATAGCACCTAGAGATGTAGTGATATGAAAATTTCATATCACGGTTATTGTACTGTTCTTAACAATTTTTATATGGCGTTAACCCTCACATTTACATGAAAAGGGTCTTTAGTTATAATATATAATAATAATAATAATAATATAATAATAATAATATAACTTTATTTATATAGCACCTAGGGATGTAACGATATGAAAATTTCATATCACAGTTATTGTG